>NW_023501316.1:0-63166 GCF_013396195.1 Fusarium tjaetaba | reverse complement strand
TTGTTTCTCGCCTATTCCAGGGCCTTGGCCTGGCAGCCTTCGCTACTACGATTTGTCAAGGTGCTGCTCTTGACAGTCGATCACTCGCTGAAAGAGCCTCCTCGAGCGATCGTCTGGTGTTCGCTCATTTCATGGTACGCATTTCTACCCCTCACCTCCATGCTGAATTAACACCGCGAGATTGGGATTGTTGGCAACAGACAAAACTCTGCCGACTATGACGATGATATGAAGCGTGCAAAGTCCGCTGGCATTGACGCCTTTGCCCTCAACATCGGCACCGACGATTATACGGATGCACAGCTTGATTACGCGTATGAATCTGCCAATCGCAATGACATGAAAGTTTTCATCTCATTCGACTTTCACTTCTGGTCAGTTGGCGATGCAGCCGCTGTTGGTCAGAAGGTCAAGAAGTATGCCGACCGCCCGGGTCAGCTACGCATTGACAACAGAGTTTTTGTGTCCAGTTTTGCAGGAGATAACCTCGATGCCAATGCTGTCAGAAGTGCTTCTGGCTCCAATATCTTCTTTGTTCCAAACTTTACTCCTTGGGGAGGCTCTACGAATGGTATTGATGGTGCTCTGAACTGGATGGGCTGGCCAAACGATGGTAACAACAAGGCGCCTAAGGATGGTAAGAGTGTCAGTGTCGCCGATGGTGACAAGAGTTACACGAACTGGCTTGGAAACAAAAAGTACATGGCTCGTAAGTATCCCTCCTCTGCATGATAGTAGAGGTGACTAACTCATAACTAGCTATCTCGCCCTGGTTCTTTACTCACTATGGTCCTGAGGTCGACTGGTCCAAGGTTAGTTCTCCTTTATCATGGAAAAGAATGGTCAAAAGACTGACAGTACTAGAACTGGGTCTTCCCTAGCGGCTCACTCATCTTTGACCGCTGGAACGAGGTTCTTCAAAATGGATTCCCTATGGTTGAAATCCTCACCTGGAACGACTATGGCGAGTCTCACTATATCGGACCCCTCAGAAATAAACACACCGACGATGGAGCATCAAAATGGTCCAACGATATGCCTCACAACGGTTGGCTTGACCTCTCTAAGCCCTTTATCGCCGCATACAAGAACAAAGACACCAACGTGGCCAAGTACATTGAGAAGGATCAGATCATCTACTGGTATCGCCGTAATCTTAAGGCTCTCAACTGCGATGCTACCGATACAACCTCTGGCAGAGCGCCCCCTAAGCCCAATGAGAACTATTTCCAGGGTCGCCCGGATGGATGGCAAACAATGGAAGACACAGTCTACGTCGTGAGTCTGCTCCAATCTGCTGGAACNNAGCAGACATTCACTCTCAAGCGTGGCAGCACCAACGTCTTGTCCGATACCTCACTTATGGACATCACTTCCATCTGCCCCTGCGGCTTGTACAACTTTAATGCCTATGTTGGCACTGTTGCCGCCAGCTTCTCTGACCCTCTTGATAGCAGTGGTCTCGCGTCGTTGACTGTCGGTCTGCGTGTCACAACGTGCCAGCCTAAGCCTTCTCTCGGAACCAACCCAGCTTCCCCGACACAAGGAAATGACCCCCCCACGATGACTGACCCAGGGAACGGAGAGGCTTGCATTGAGGGCGCTGTAGCAAACGGTCAAAGTGGTAACTATCTTGGTCTTTGCAAGTTCACTTGTGCCTATAACTACTGCCCACCAGCTCAATGCAAGTGTACCAGGTATGGAACAGCTGTATCCCCTCCAGCTTCCAACGGTCGTGAGGGCTGCCCTGCCGCCGGTCTTGATGATAGCTACAAGGGACTGTGCAGTTATACTTGTAACCATGGATACTGTCCTGATACGGCTTGCAGATATTGCTAAGGATACAATCTGTAACTACCTGTAATAATGCTGCTAAAGCTTGTATTGATTCCTATTACTATATAGATATTACCTTTCCTTGCATTACGGCAGCCTACCATTGGAAGACGTCCTTCCTTGCACTTTCAGAAGCTCTGTACTTCGACAAGGGCCAGCCAAATGCTTCAAAACATAAGACGAAGTTACTGTGTTGCCAGTGCGCGAAATCTCTCGCTTATGCTGTGAATGCAGTCCACTATCGGAAAGATAAAAGCGAGGCAGATGAGCTTTTAGCTCAACAAGATTCTCAGTAATAGAGATCTGATAGATTATAAGTTCCTAGTTACCATATTTAGACTTTTTATATTCGTTTTCCAAATATTAAAGATTTAGAATAAAGTAAGTCTTATTTAACTATTATATAGTATAAGATCCCATCTTACGCAGAGGAACTTGGCGATAAAACATTGTATCAATTTCCTGATAAGTTCGTCCTTTGAGCTCGGGGATATAGAAAACACAGATAATGGAAGCAAAGGCCGAGAGTCCACCAAAGATAAAGCCAACTTTGCCGCCGAGGTTCTAGAACAATTAGTATATTCAGTCGTTCAAGGACAGGGCAGAACTTACCCCAGCGTCAGGATTGACCATATATGGAACAGCAAAGAACATAATAATACCAAAGATAGCCTGAGTTGCGGTGGCCAGAGCGGTTGTTCGAGCCCTTTGGGACAAGGAGGAGACTTCCCCCAGTAAAACAAATGCTACCGCTCCAATCGTGAGGAAGTACACAAACGAGAAAACAACAGTCAGAGAAGACATAGCCCACTTGGCGGCACCTGTTGGCACTACATCGAGAACACCGATGAGAAGAAGAATGGTCGTACAAGCGAACATTCCCAGGATAAAGATAGGGCGGCGGCCAAAGCGGTTCACAATAAACCACGAGCAGATATTGCCAGCTACACCACAGGCGGTAACACCAACACCAAGGTTCAGAGACTTTTGCGTATTGAGTCCAGCTAATTGGAAAAAATAGGTGGAGAAGCTGAGGACGAAAATGATACCGACGGCATGTTGACAAGCAAAGACACCGATAGAAATAAATGTACGAACTCTATCAGTGCCCTTGAATGCCGAGATGTAGGAAGGACTAGCCATGGTGGACTCCTCTTCGACTGTCTGCTGAATGGCTTGAAGCTTTTCCAATGCCTCAAATTCAGATCCATACAGATCCTGAAGGACAATTCTGGCCTCTTCCATCTTTCCAGCTCGCACAAGATACCAAGGTGACTCGGGAGAGAGAAAGCTACCGATGAAGAGGAAGACAGAAAAGATCAGCTGCGCCAGGAATGGTCCTCGGAAAGCCCAAACGTCGTCTCGGTTACCAAAACCCGAAGTCACCGAATTCGATATCAGTTGACCGACGGCAATAGCAAGGTTGACACCAGCGGTAGAGAGACCACGTAAGACAGTCGGGGCAATTTCGGAGCAGGTGATAGGGCCCAGTGTCAAGTAAAAGCCAACTCCGACGCCAAGGATAAGCTTGCTGACTACGAAAGCAGCTCGGCTGGAAGAAAAGGACTCTCCCATGATGCCTCCAGTCACAACAAGAACGCCCAAAGTAAGACTCTTCTTGCGGCCCATTCTATCGGAGATGGCGCTGCAAGCAAAACCTCCAAAGAACTGACCGACGGAAGAGACAATGTTGAAAGCGGTCAACCAGTCCGCCGGGATCACCCAGTGACCATTGAGCTCGTGACTTTGTCATGGATTAGAAATAATATTATTAGAGGGGTGAAATGAAATGGTGACTTACCCATAGTATTTGCGAAAGGCTGGAACACCTACCATGGCACCGTTGACCTGGGTATCAAAACCCCCTGGTTGGACAAGTCAGCATCTCACAGTAGATATGCCGGTATCATCCGACGAGCGAAAACTCACAACCCACAGCACACATGCACCAGAAGAAGGACCACCAGATAATCTTGGGGTGCTTTCGAGCGACATCCTTGAAGGTCAGACTATGTTCGTTGGCATTGGCCACTTGGATCTGATCCAGCATGTGTTTGTCAGAGACTGCCATATGCTCAACGGTTGCGTCCATGTGGCTCAAGGTACTCTTTTGGTCGAGTGCATGCTGACTGGTGTTGGCCATGGTGAAGTGGATGTTGTATTGTCAAATTTCAATCAGAAGAGTCGTTGGCGATGCTGTTGAGGATGCTTTGGAGGGGAAAAAAGGGAAGAGGAACGTGCTCTTTGTATCTTATATCATTCCGGTGGCCGGTGAGTTTGTCGACATGATATGCTATTCGGTCGCGACCCAGGCCATTTCCAAGCCAACCCAGACTGGGGAAGGTTTGGTCTAATTCGCGGGGTCGCGAGGAAACTCTTAGACTTGTTCCCCATGCGGGGAAGAATGGCTCAACTAGGCGAAAACTGGTATAGAACCATGACTCTACACATCGGATTTGGACCCGATACTCCGCTAGTTTCCGATGCCTTGTTTCTTGCTGAATAAAGAGAAACCATCACTCAACATCACTCGTATCTCTTTTTAGCATCCCCCCCCGACATTCCGCTGCCCTTCTTTTTGTCTTTCTCTCAACGCCATGGCGTCTCAATCTCGCCGTCGCGCAGACAGTCACCGTGCTTCCATCAGCCGCCCTGCCTCTACGTACGCTAGGAAACGAGCCATCAAAGCATGCCAGGTATGCCGCGCTCGGAGAACAAAGTGCGATCAGCAACGGCCGGCCTGTTCATTCTGCGTAAAAGCTGGCGTGGAATGTGTTTTCGAACCAGACACCAATGTGACATTCGATCAAGCGAGCCTTGCCATCCTAGACCGGCTCGACCGACTCGAGCGTAAGATAGACAGCCAATCGAGGCCCCAGCCGGCGTTCCTAGGGACCCATTATGATGACAGTATCCATGAGACCAGCGACGACTTATCGCCCGAGCCTAGTGTCATCCACAAGATTCTTTTCCCTATTACGATCGACAAAGTCCTCCAATGGAGTGTCTTCAGAGACGTCCAGTTACCAATTCTGACGTCCCATACACAACAACCCCCTGGGTCACAGTCTGAATGCAGTAATGCACAGAGACCATGGGTGGATGAGATTCTCGACCGGGCATCATGCGAGCGGTGGCTCAGTAGCTTCTTCGCCCATATTCATGTCAAGAACCCAATCTTGGACGAGGAAGAAACACGAAGACTTGTCTCCAGGCTGTGCGCACAGGGACTTGACTGGAGCATCGACTCCGGTCTGGCGCTTCTGGTTTGCGCCAACGGAGCCATTGCCCGACCACTCGAAGAGCATCTCCCTCTATCACACCCAGACCGACGAATGGCGATTTACCTATTCGAGGCAGCAAAGAGAAGAGTTGGTGGCGGCTTAGGTCCAGTGGGACTGATACATGCTCAGTGCGCCTTTCTATCAGGGGTTCTTCTCATGTCACTGATACGACCTGTCGAGGCTTGGGCAACATTTGTACACGGATTAGCGATTTGCCACTCGCTTTCTTACATCCGACAACTCGACCCTGCTTCGGGCCAGACATGCACGCAGGAGACTTCAGAACAGAGTGTTTTGTGGTCGTGCTGGAAGTCTGAACAGGAGCTCAGGTTCGAACTGGGCATGTCTAGCCCCGCTGGACTGGCTGATGACCCTCCCGAGCTGTTCCCTAAGCCTCCCGATGGATGCGAAGGTGATTTTGAGCGAGCATGGTACTTTTACCTGTCCGAGATAGCTCTATGGAGAGTCGAGGTGAATGCTCGAAGAATAATGGGCCAGCTCCAGCATGGAAGCTGGCTGTCGGTTTCAAGAGCTTTGAGAGAGATTAGAAAAGATACATCACATCAACTCGAGACATGGCAAACCTCACTACCGCCGCTCGTCAGTATCGAAAATGAATCCTCTCCTTATGGAGGTGTCGAGGATGATGTGATCCGATTCGTCCTGCGCGGGCGCGTCACGTATATCCGCGAGCTTATTTCCTGGCCGTTTATGCATTTTGCTCTTAACGAAGCTGTAGACCAAGAGTTGGATGATCATGATACTTCTGCTGCACTGGATTGTCACTACCAAAGGTTGCTAGTTAATGCACCAGGTTACTACCATCGTCACCACGGGACTTGGCTCATGCTGCGAAGCTCAGCAAGAAGCGCAAGTATACTGCTTGGGTTTGCACGCTTACACCCCGGGTCTACCCTTTTGCCTTTAGGTTGGAAAGACACAGTCTTGGATACCTTGAAAATGGTCGAATACTGGAGCCTTGAGGCCGATGGAATGCTTTCGGTGTTACAAACAATGAAATGGCTCGTCCAAGTTGTGTAGTGATCCTACCATTATTTGCGGCACGTAGCAAGCTGCAATCAATTTTCCAATCAATTTATCTGCTAATTGTGCATATTGTGCGCTTCAAAGTAGCTTACAAACCATGCGAATCGCCTCCTTGTCCCCAGAGTGTCCAGCAACCTCAATCTCAACAGAACTAACCAACAAGCAGAATTTGCCATTGACCCATCGTTCAATTGGCCGCAAGGATGCTTCAATACATATTCGCTTCGACTCCCTCGATTGCAAGTAAGCATTCCTGAAACCAAGCAAGACCCGATGCGGAAACTCTGCCATCTTAGGGTATCCATACACCTGGGCAACGTGATGGCCGGATCTCAGACCTATATTTTCCACGTCCAACGCGACCTTGATACTCCTCTGGCCTGTCAAATACTCACATTCAAGGTTCCTGAATCGAAACTTTGTATAGGACAACCCATAACCGAGTGGAAAAGCCGCGTCAACTCCAAGCTTATCGAGCAGAGCTTGGCCGTACCAACGATCATATTTGATACTTGATGCTTCGATGTCAAGTTCTGGGAGGTGGCTTTCGTCCTTAGGGATAGAGAATGGTAATCTACCTCCAGCATCAACACGTCCAAGCAAGACGTCTGCGAGTGCATGGCCACCCTCTGACCCAGCGTACCAACTGATCAAGATAGCAGGTGTTTTATCTTTCCATTCCTCCATTATAACAGCACCGGCGCAAATAAGCACCACGATTGTATGTGAGTTGACAGACGCCACGGCATTGATAACTTGAACGTCTCGAGGTCTTAATCGCAAAGACCGTCGGTCGCCACCAGCACCAACTTCCAATGCTGATTCTTGTTTTCCTTGGGCTGGATTTCCCCGCACAATCGACAACATCTCTTCCTCGTCGGGATTTCTCGTCGGGGGGAATAGCTCAGATAGGCTGGGGTCATTCTGGAGCGAAGGCACCACATATTCGCCCTCATCCCCGGCATCGTAGCCTACGATAACAACAGCAACATCTGCTTGCTCGGCGGCCTCTCGAGCGGCTTCTGGATTGTCACTATCTTCAAGAATAACATCTGCGCTCGGAATTTCACTCTTGAGTCCTTGGTAGGGGGTGACGATGGTCGGTGAAAAAACCTGTGAGGATCCCTTGTCCCCCGTGTTGGGTTTGTTTGCCAGACGGCCAATAACAGCCAAACGAGATAGAGCTTCTGATTTGAGTGGCAGAACCGGATTGCCATTGATAGAATCATTCTTAAGAAGAACCATTGATCGTCCTGCAACCTCTTGGGCGAGCTGTCGATGTTCTGCACAGAAGACAACCGACTCATCAGGTGCTTCCTGGACAAGAAGAGAGCCAAATTCGAGCTTGGTGCGCAAAATGTTCATGGCCGCTTTGCCGACATCAACCCAGGATATTTCACCACTCATCAATGCATCATTCAGATGCATTGCCCGTTGTTGCATGAAAGGAGCTTCAATATCCAAGCCGCTCTTCAGAGAAGTCGCAGCGTTTCGTAGACCGAAAATGAAGTCTGTCATGACGAACCCAGTGAAATCCCACTGGCCGCGCAGGATATCTGTAAGTAAGAGCCTGCTCTGCCCAGCCCACTCGCCGTTGACCGAGTTATATGAAGACATGACTGATGCTGCGCCAGCTTCGATGACCTTCCTAAAGTGAGCAAGGTATACTTCATGAAGCACGTCTTCGTCTACTTGTACATCAACTCGGAACCGAGCATTCTCTATCGAGTTCAAAGCAAAATGCTTAACGCATGCCATGATATGATTTTGAACGCCCTGGGTGAGTGCAGTGCCAAATTCGCCCAACAAAATGGGGTCTTCTCCATATGTCTCCTGGATGCGACCCCAAGCTGGATGGCGCGGGAGGTTGATACATACACCAGCGAAGAGATTGGCGCCTTGGGCCTTGCCTTCGAGTCCAATAGCATTACCAACACGCCGTTCGAGATCAACATCCCAGGTTGCACCGCGCGCCATGGCAATCGGAAAGGCTGTCGACGAGCCCATGACAATGCCCCTGGGCCCATCGGTAAACTTTACTCCCGGAATGTTGAGACGAGGGATCGCGCCCATGACAAATGGTTTGCGGTTATAACGATCGCAGAGTATTTCCCGCAGACCATCCCAGAAAGGCATGTCTCCATCCAGGAGATGCAAGCGCTCGGCTGGTGACATTTCCTCCAGCAGGCGGATGGCAACAGCTGAAGGATCATGGCCATTTTCGACTTCCTTCACGGCCTTGTCGAAGGTCAGAGGCTGGGAGGTTTCATGATCGTGAATCTGGCGTCGATGTGTCTGGATTGCTAGGGTAGCGCTCTTCATGATGACAGGACCGCAAAGAATGATGCTGGGTCGGATGTAACTATGCAGTGCATGTGCGAAGTGGTTTGAAAAGGTGATATTGGTTTCTTCAAGTGAGAAAGTAATATGACAGCCTGTTGTAGAAACCACTCCATAGTGGAAGACACGTGAATCATTGGTTGTGCCATTTTCTGGTCGCGGAGTATCGGGTCATATCCGATGCCAACCTAGGCAAAATCAACCTGCGGAGTGTCGGGTCAAACACCGAACGGTATCAGCTGATGATGTGAGAGGTGTACCGACGCATAGACACTAGTTAGTTACCCCAGACTATCACCCCGCATATTGGGATGATGCCATGAATTGCCGCATCCTGCAGTCCAATAACCTTAACGCGTTATTTGGCTAAAGTCAGAAACTCACTGGCAGTTGCGCCATTGGCGCGTTTGGATCTCCTTTGCTCGTCATTTTGGGTACTTTGCTAGGTACGGTATTGGTGTCTGAAGTGATATTTCGTTAATAAGTATTTATTGTACATAATCTTGAATATATAAGACTTCCATCATTCTTTATCGTTTATCCTCTAAACGCATTCTTTACCCCGGATCACAATAAATAACAAAGCTCCCTTCAACTTACTCTTATCAACCATGATGAGGTCTCTTCTTCTCGGCTTGGCCTCTTTGGCCACTACTTATGCTGCTGCACTTGAGAAACGTGCCCCTACTCCTTTCTCCAACTTCACCAAGAACGAATTTTTCAAGCCTGCGGCCGATGCTCAGCTCTGGGGTACACTATATGCTCGCTCACTCCAACTACCTGACGAGTCCCTGCTTATGACCTGGGAAAACTACCCAGCTGACTCCAAGGAATACCCTGTCAATCGTATGTCTTTTGATCTCTGTGTGTTTATATGCTGCCGAGGTTAACATTCTGGTTAGATCCGATCTACAAGTCGATCGATGGCGGTGCAACTTGGTCCAATTTCAGTGCCGTCAAAGACACACAGAACGGTTGGGGCATGCGTTTCCAACCATTCCTGTACACACTTCCCACCGACTTCGGTGGCTATGACAAGGGCACTATACTCGCAGCTGGTGTTTCGACCCCTGAAAGCCTGGAAGGTCGTGTTTACATCGATGTCTACGCTAGCAAAGATGACGCAAAGACTTGGGAATTTGTGTCTCATATTGCGTATGGTGATGGACCAAACACCATTCAGAATGGCAATAAAGCGCTATGGGAGCCCTTCTTCTTGATGTATGACGGAAAGCTGGTCTGTTACTATTCCGACCAGCGGGACCCCAATCATGCTCAGAAGCTCGTTCATACTACCACCACCGACCTTAAGAACTGGTCAGACATTGTCGCTGATGAGGCTGAGAGTAGCTATGACGCTCGCCCTGGCATGACCACTGTGGCTCACATCGAGAGTACTGATAAGTGGATCATGACTTGGGAACGCTGCGGCGTGGATTCCTGCAGAATCTATTACAAAATCTCCGATAGCCCTCTTACATTTGGGCCTATCCCCGGTACCAGGCTCAAAGCCACCGATGGTAGTTTGTTCACCAGTGGACCATACGTGACTTGGGTTCGTAACCCTTATACCAAGGACAGCTCTGGCATCATTATCATCAGTACCACCTCCTCCGAGAATCTTCTGATTCAAGGCGATAATCCAGTGGAAGGACAGTGGAAGAAGGTTGACATCAACCACTGGTCTGCCTACTCTCGGAGCGTCAGAGAGATTACTATCAAGGGAACTAAGCGACTGCTGCTCGGGAACGGCGGCAACTTTGGAGACAAGAAGTATAATGGCATTGCTGATGCTGTTGTTCCTATTCCAAAGCTCTGAAATGATTAAGCGGCGTGTTGATATCCGCATAGGTCGGATAGAGTTGCAAAGATGGGATCAAGAGTAGTGAACAGCAGTACTTTTTGTACTTTCAGTCTCGAACTAGTGTAGAATGATAATCCGTATAGGTTCACTAGATTCTTATCCTTTAATAAGTCTTCCTGAATATTGCTACTTGGAGATTGGGTAGGGAAGTTATGGGCAGTAANNGCGGAACCTATGTTTACTGCCCCCCTCCTACAGCTCGATGTAAACAGGAGCGCTCATCGTGCTACTGACGGTTTAGTGAACGTAGCCATCCTTATCCGCCAGCTTCCAAGATACAATATATCCACAATTGACGATAATGTCGACCACTCCCCAACTCTCTCACATACGCGAAAGTGCAGTAACGGCAACTATACACACCAATTTCTCCTTCAACTGGAACAGGAGGGTTTGGAATACCTCAAGGCCTCCCATCCACCATTAGACAAGAAGACCTCGTATCGCAAGGACGATCACTGACTGGTCTGCATATGACCCAGCCGACTAAGGTAGGTTTTGGACACAAGACCTACACTGCGATCTGTTTTAGATAAATGCAATGCGAAACTAACATATCGGTAGTTACCCGGCGGTATCTCTCAGCCGAGTCTTCACATAGACGTTGATACGATGGTCCCACTGGTCGAGCCGCGACAGAGCATGCATATTCCGCTCCGTGCTCTCTTCGAAAATTTGAACCGTTAAGATCGGGCGCGCAAGGCAAATTCTCCAAGGCTCTCGTCAGGGCTCAACAGGGCGAGAGTCTTCTTGGCTATGGCAGCTTAACTAGCTTGTCCCTTCGTCTATAGTTAGCCTTCTCGGTAAGATTGCGGGGCGGTAGAAGGTCCTTCGCTTCCCCCTCCGATCTCTTTTAGTTATTCACACAATTCACCGCCTCGGGCCTGAGGATATCGAGCTAATAAGAATAAAAAAGGTCTACACAATATAATTAAGAAGGGGGGCTATTTAATTCATAGAGAAATTTTGAGCTGCCTAGTACTACGTTTATTTCTTTTAAAATTATTGCCATAGCGGTATTCAATAGCGCTAAGTCTATTCGCGCTAAATCTTTAGCTACGGGAACTTCTAAGAGACTATTAGTTTAGAATCGTCTCGGCCAATTTAGCAGCTATAAATAAAAGAAAAAAATAACATAAAAGGCTTTAACCTTACTCTTTAAGCACTTCTCGCCCTTTAACTTTTCGGATTAAATTTCGTTTTATTCTTCCGCTCTTTAATAGCAGTTATGCATTTGGCGCTTCTCTTGTCCCTGGCCTTTGGGCTTGAGTCTGTAGTTGCTGGCCCTTGCAAGCCAAACTCTTCCAGTAAGTTCATTTATGAAACTTTTTACTCAAGCTACTGATAATCTAAATTAGCCATTGCTACTACTGCTACCAACACAGAAAGTCTGGGACTATCTTTGACATTATCGACAGATACCACGAAAGCGACCGAGCAGTCAGACTCGATGACAACAACCACTCTCGCGATTTCTGAGTCCACTTTCTCTCCAACCATCAGCTTTTCAGAGCCATTATCGGATACAACGGCGTTGAGAGAGCAGACAGAGTTGACAGAGGCAACGACGATCGCAATCTCCGAGTCCACCTCCGTAGCTCATTCTGGGTCTACTACCTCGGTCACATGGTCCGATATTTCTGTAGCGACATGAACTGAAATCACCAGTACAGCAGTGTCTGGGCCATCTATCTCAATATCAGGTGAGTTGACATCTTCGATTGATGCTTCAGTGACAACGACAGAGTCTACTGGAACTACAGAGCCTACCACGGCTGCAAAGTCTACCACTGACTCCGCGGCATCTTCGACGCAGATCTCTACTGATACAACACTGGACGCAACAACGACAACTTCCACCGAATCACCAACTTCCACCACGATTATTGACGAAGTCTCTACGACAACCGCTCTCCTGCCTATCCCGAGTCTGTTCACGCTGACTGCTCAAGGTGGCCCAGCAGATGGCCAAGTTATACGTGGAAATGGCCTGCCAGAGTACTCTGTGGATAGGTGCTTTCTTAACTCGGCCAACTAATCTGTTTAAATACGAAGAGGGTACTGGTAATGTATCAGTTAATAGAAACTCTTTGTGCGCACTCTTCTATGCGGGGAATTTTGACTTTGTTTCAGTCATAGTCTGTCCTACTATTTTATCATTCTATCACGCGCCCTTGGTCTGTGATCGACCGACTGACGGCAGCCTCAAGTGCAGCGTGGCTGTAAAGCTTTATACTTGTCTTGGAGAAAAAGGTGGACCTCGTACCTGCACGACTACAGATGCTTCTTGGAGTGATATGTATTCTTCTGCGCCTCTATACGCGTCAAGCGGAACTTATTATCAGCTCAGGTTTGCTGCTGCTGACTGGGCTCATGATAGTGCGGCAAGTCCAATTGGACTAATGGTCTCGTCGATATAGATTTAGAATACTTCCGAGTAGTCCATAGACCCAGATTTCTCACAGTCATCTTGAAAGTTTCATGAATAGAATAGCCGTGTTACCACTGCCTCTGTCGTCTGCCCGAAGCTACTTCTGGTGGCTTGCACTTCCTCAATCGGTAACCCAAATTTAAATCTGTGCCTAGATTCCCAGCTCGGTCGCCGTACACCATTCTTTTGTTTCCCGCCTCTTAAGTTTCACAAACAATCCCGACTGCTTCCAAAACCAGGCGGCATGTGTGTGCCACTCTGACTGCTCCGAAGCCCACTCAATATCGAAATGACGGAAGAGCTGTGGGATCAACTTGCCCATCTCCATGAGGGAGATATTTTTACCGATGCACGTTCGAGAACCGTGCCCAAACTGCGAGGGAAGACGTTAAGTTAGCTGCTCGTCCACGAGACGTTAGATTACGTACCGCAATAAAGGTGCGATCCATGAGACTCAACTGCTCTGGCGAAGCCTCCAGCCATCTCTCAGGTCGAAAGATCCGGGCGTCGTGACCAAAAACGCCCTTGTCCATATGCATCAGTGGCGCAGAAGTGCTGATGTTAGTGCCAGCTGGAAGACTGTAGCCACAAACTTCTGCACCTCCTTCAGGTACATATCTCTCCAAAGGAAATCCCACAGCAGGATGTATTCGCATGGCCTCCTTTAATGTAGCTTGGCTATTGAGCTTGTCAGGAATCGCTATTGCAATGAGCCTTCGATTGTCGGACTTACAAGTATGGCAGTTTCAACGACTCTTGATATGTCACGTACTCTGAGAGGTGACCGGCCCCATCAGCCTCGTCAATTTCTCTTTGCAGTTTCTGGTAGACATGCGGAGTTCTTATGACGAAATAAACTACAGCACGCAGAGATATGCCCGTGGTATCACTCCCAGCCAGACTGTGCCGAGGTTAGCTGTAGCAACATAACAATGACGACGCATCAGTACGAACAGATTGTTCGAGAGATGATTGACCATATCTCTGTGAGTTATCTTGCCGGTTTTGTCTTGTTTTTCTCTCATCTGGGACAGAAAGTCTGTCCTGGATGGTTCTTTTGGACTCCGATCGTATTTATCCAGTTCTTTTTCGGTAATCTTGAAGAGTTTGGACGTGAGCACCGCACGGGAAACACCTTGGAGCATGAGAAGAAAGACTTACTTTCAAGAACTTGTCCATAGTGTCAGGCCAGTAGTTCTCCCTGATCCAGGAATTGGCATACAATCTGTCGAACAGTGCAACCAACCATTCGGACTGCCCGATGATTTTGACAAGCTCGAGGCCGTCGTTGATCTTGCTGATCATTTCGTCGACATCATATCTCCTCTCCAGGAACCCGAATCGTCGTTGAAATGTGATGCTCCCGATGACATCGAAAGCATACCATTGTAGCCAGTGTGCAAGGTCTAACCTCTGCCCTTCGAGATCGCGCATCGCATCTAAGAAGATGGCGCTACATTCGTCGGCATACACCTCGAAATTACGCATATTTGTCATGGAGAATATCTGCGCGACTGAGCCTTTCAAGGCCTTGTGAATGCTGGGATTTCGTTCCGTGAACATGCTGTCCATTCGCCGCCCTTGGTACATCAAGGACATCGTTGTGTAAAAGGGGGTCTTGATCTATATCAGTGAACTGTTCAATGGTATAAAGACGGCGTCCACCTTTTGAAAGTTCTTTCCTATGCCGTATACAACAGGTATCATGGCGGGATCCGAGATAGAGACATGGTTTGGTCCTGTGCGCACAATAGGACCATACTTTTCGTGTATCAGTTGATACTGCCGAGGGGAATCGCCTTTATAAACGAGACTCAACCGATACAGGCCTGTGGATCTAGCGAGCCATGGCCCAGGGATATTTCGGAGGCCAGCTCGAAATGTTGACCTGATGAGATGAAAAAGGGTGAGACCAGTAAGCAGTGCTCCGTAGATCAACCAATTTGAGTACGCCATGCCGAGCGAAACTGAGTACCCTGTGGTTTGTTGGGAAATATGTGGTGAGTATTAGTACATGCAGCACCTTCAATTTTATAAGTGCCGAGCTGGGCGGGAGCGTGCTCCGATTTGTGGGGTAATGTAGTTACCCCGATCCGTGCGACATCAGTTACTCCGATTCATTGGGTAGTCTAGTTAGTCCGATCGAAGGACCTGTTGGCAAAGCACGGGGGATCGCCCAAGTTCTTTACTCAGAATCACATGTTGCCATCATCCCGAGGCAAAATGCAAAAGCTTCTGCGAAGACGACCAAGTACAATCTGGTACTAGCGATCCTTCTTCTATTGTCTGAAAGTACAACTAAGAAGAGGCATAAGTCTATCTCTTGATCTGAGTCAACTGAGGACCTAGTGCTATGATCTCAGCCGCCAGTTGGTTGAGAGCAAGTGATATGTGAGCTAGGCCAGCGAGGTCTTGCAGTCACAGCAAAACAACCAAGTCGACTCCGCGAGAATGACATTCTAACTACAGCTCAGACGTATTGAGGTGTCAGCATTGTCCTCAATTGGGTGGCGACGATCCGAGAGCATCCGGAGACCTGGGTACTCGGCGGAGGGTTTGTATTACTTCGGAAGATCTGCGACTTTGCGGAGGATCTCCAAGACGCTAACCCCGACATCCTGTCGACGATCTCTGGTGCTACTACCCCGCACAAATCAGTACTACATCATTAGTGTTTACCCCTTGAGAATAGCTCTTGTCTACGGCAAAGTGGCTTGAACTTCACAGATCGGAGGATACGTGAGTGAGTCTTGATGGTTTCGCAAGCACCGTGCTGGCCTTGCAACTCCAAAGCAATATGCGGTAACTTGAGGTCTTCAGCATCAAGGAGGAGTGGTATTTCTAGATAGGTCATGTTAATACATACGATTTAGTGAAGACAATGAGAATTACGTGTTCACGACGTGTGAATTGACACAGCAAAGCAATGTAGAATTCTAACAGAACTGTTATTTGCAGTTGAGACTTGTGGCTGTGAGCTTATTCCGGCAGAGGGAACCCAGTAGAATTTTAACTTGAATTGATCCAACGAACTCTTTATGCACACTAATGTTGATTATTACTGGCTTTTATGTCTCCAACTGACTGTCATTTTGCCTCCAAAACTCTACTTCAGCTCATATTGCTTCTTGCCCTCTGTGCTTAGGCTTAAGTCCACGACTTCTTTATCCTCACTAATGACCTTTCTCAAGTCGCCAAAGGGTAGAATGACAACAAGTGACTTCCAAGGTGCTTGGAAACCAGAACCTTCATCCTTGGAAAACTTGACCTTGATCTCAGACTCCGTAGCCGAGTAAGCAATGGTGTAAGAAGAGATCTTATTCTTGGTTGAGACAGAGGTACCATCATCCTCATACCACGTTGTCTCATGCCACTTGCCATCGCGAGATGCCTTCTGAGGAGGGAAGATCTCCACGCCCCGGTAATCATCAAGAGGGAGATTTGCCACGTTCTTCTTCTCACCAGGAGAGAGAACCTGTACGTCTCGACCAACAGCGACGGCGCGGCCAACCTTGCCGAGAACGGGGATGCCAGCACCATGCCACTCGACGTCAAGGTCAACCCATTGACCAGCCTCAAGATACTGGTAAGGTGCATTCAGGTTCAGGTAACCCTCATCATCATCTGACGCCTTGGGTAGGTAGAACTTGACCTTGCTTGCTCCAGCCTCAAAGACACCACCGACGAGCATGGAGTCACCGAACCAGTACTGCTTCTCTCCATCGAGCAGCTTCCAGACTTCAGGGTCAGACTCGTAACCCCAACCGATCCATCTCTGGGGCGGCGAAGCAGTCTGATGACTCTCAAGAGACAGAGAGTAGATATAAGGAATCAATGCATAGCGACGCTTGATAGTCTTGCGGACAAGGTGAGTGATAGATGGGTGCATCCAAGGCTCAATGACATCACCGATCGAGTTGTCTTCGCCTGTCTTGAAGCAGTTGATGGCGAATCGAGGAGAGTAGATACCAAGCTGGACCCATCGAAGGAGAAGCTCAGGGTCAGGCTGAGGACCCTCAAAACCACCAATATCATGTCCGTAACACTGCATCAGGGAGAGGCCAGCGTTGAGACCGAGAGCAGTCGAGCCTCTCATACTATCCCAACTAGTAGTGTTGTCACCGCTCCAAGAGCTGCAGGCGTAACGCATAGTACCGGCTGTGGCACTGCGTGTGAGAACGAAAGGACGAGAGTCAGGGTTGACAGCGAGAAGAGCATCGTGAGATGCCTTGCCGTTGAGCTCAGTATGTAAACTGCGACCCCAAAGGCCGACTTGAGGTCGCTTCTCAAGCCCTTCAGGAACCTCAAGTACATCCTTGCTGACATTGAGGGCGCACTCCCATTCATCATCGGGGATCGTGTACTCGTTGTTGTCGTTCCACATGCAGTCGATACCCTCTTCCGCAAGCTTCTTGATCCCATTGTACCACCAGTTGTAACCGGCCTCAGAAGTGAAGTCAATGTGACCACCGTTGGCTCTCTCACCGCCTCCAGCGCTCCAAAGCTTGGTGACAGCTGGCTCCTTGGTGTGAGGATCAAGGAAGAGACCACCAGCATCCTTGAGCTTCTGGTACTCGGGATGACTGGAAACAAGATATGGCTTTACGTTGGCAATAGTACGCATACCCAGCTTATGGAACTCCTTGATCCAGTTCTCGGGATCAGGGAAACGGTGACGATTCCAGGTGAAAACGTGTCGGTTCTTGGGGTGTTGCTCAGCCACGGTGTATCCAGATGACATCTGGTAAGCCGAGCAAGGAATGTCGTGCTCCTTCATTTTGTGCGCCAACTCGATCAAGGCTTCACCAGCAGGGGGGTCATCGAGCATGGAATACTTCATGCCTCCAGAGAGATAACCAAAGGCCCAGCGAGGAACGAGGAGAGGATAACCGGCGAGATCAGCGTAGGTCTGAACAACTTCTTTGAGAGTCTTTCCGGTGATGATATACTCTTCCAGGCCTCCAAAGTCCTGACGGTAGACCTTGTAGAATCCCCACATACCATCCATCTCAGAGCCGATGGAGTATTCTCCTCGAGTATGGCTGGTAGAGAACATAGCCACGCAGCCTTGGGGCGTAGCATTGATCAAGAGGGGGATGTTCTTATAGAGAGGGTCAGTTCGGTGGGCGTCGTATCCAAAGCTGTCGGTTGCTGATATTTGGAAGCGGCGACCTGAGAGATCCATTGGCGCAGCCTTTTCACCAAGACCGACATGGAACGTCTTGCGATTGTACTGAGTGTAATGAGCGACACCGTCGCCATTGACAGCATAAGATCTGTTGTCGAGATCTTGGAGAATTGGTGGCTGACCATCGAAGCCTACAGAGAGAAGAGGAGTCTCTCCGGCGTAGTCGACATTGGCGATCACATCACCAATCTGGATATTGGTACCCTTGTCATTCGATGTGACTTTTGGCTGAGCACCGTCTAGCTTTGTCTCAGCACGAGGGACGCTGGGACGAGGCGGTAGAGGATGGGTAGCGGATGTGAAGGTTGTTCTGAAGACGTTGGGACGGACGGCTTCAAAGTTGAACTCAAAGGGTAGAGTGGCATCGTTGCAACGCAAGTGGACAGACGGCTTGGTGCTGTCTTTGCCAGCTGCCTCGACAGTCCACGAAGAAGGAATGCGTTCACGTTGAGGCATGATGAATCAATAATCGAGGTTTGATGTGAAAACTCAATAGTGAACGATTGAAAGAGGGCATTAGAGGAGGGAACGTTCCTCTTTTAACTTGTCGCAACATGCATTCATTGCCGGATTCGGGATGCAAGTATCGCCTCATTTACAGCAAACATCTACCAAAAAGAAGCCAACATCGGGCTTGCTTCACTTCGTCCGACGCCATCCCCGGAGAACTCTGACCAAGTCCGTTTCTGCGCTGCCGCGTGACCTGTTCGGTACTAAACCCCTCACGATCGAGTCGGAGAAAACACCAAAAAGTCCGATTTCGTTGCCGAGCGTCTCCACGGGGTAAAAAGTCCACTCCGACAGCCAGCAACGGCATTATTTTTGATGATCATATAGCCCGATTGACCTCCGAGTGACTTTGAGACAGTTCTTCCAACAACGATGAGTTTTACGCTGTTTGATCCAGACATTAAACAACGGATATCCAGATCGTCATGAACTTACTGTAGAGAACTAAGAGTTAAGCTCCACATATATGTCTTCCTGACCTATCAGCAGATATTAAAGCATATTCCTGCCTGAGGCGTCAAAACAAGACTTCGGTTCTGGATTTCCCCGCGCAAACATGATTCGCCAGAGAGCAAAGGATCATCACGAGAAGCGTGTTCCAGCCTTCAATATCAGTCTAGGCTCACGTATTAAGATGAATCAAGATCAGCATGTCAAAAATCCATCAGCCTTCAGAGGGGGGAACTTCACAAACAGCCCCATCCTCACGGATCCGTAAGAAAAGATTACCGGTACAGCCGCCTTGCTTTGAAACCAGCGAACCTCGACATCTAGTTATTGCCTGTGCCCTGCGATGAAAGAAGCTAACATACGTCTTTAAGAAAGCATGCATAGCTTGTCGTCAGAGTAAAGTCAGTAGACACTTAGGGAACTCTCTGGACGTACGCAGCTTACATCTTGAATAGGTCAAGTGCAATGGCTCGCGGCCATGTTCTCGGTGTGTATATTGTGTAGAAGGCTGTGGACTCGCGGTGCTAATGGGCAATGTAGATGTTGTCAACTTCAAAAGACATGCCAATTCGCCCAGAAACCAAAAGAGGACCATGAACTGTTTGGCTTCCTTGTCGCCGCTGACAAGAATGTTTCTAATGTCATCACAGAAAGATCGAGGCGCTTCAAAGAGAGATCGAGTTTCTCAAGTCAAGACTGCAATCAACTCAGGCACCTATGATGGAATGCTCACCCACTACCTACTCAGCGGAGAATCAGTCGCCATTTATCACAGCGAGTCGTACGGAGATCGCGGCTCATGCTATATACACATCGGCTCCAACAACAATCCCTTCGGGACCCGTGGCATCGACCAGCACGAGCTCTCCAGACACTGCTGCATTCCTTACCAGGTCACAAGGAAGATCAAGGTCAGCCTTCGAGACCGATACAATAGCCCCTACAACTGCCGAGCTCGGGATTGAGATGAAGGATGACGAGGCGCAGCTGTACTTCAACGCCTTCTTCTCCGGCTGTGACCGCTACGTTCCTGTCTTTGACCCGCGCTTTGACACGATTGAAGCTATTCGAAGTCAAAGTCCTTTGCTATGTATCACAATATGCTCAGTTGGATGTCGTGTACTAAATGGCACAAGCTCGAGATGGCGAGCTCTCGCGCTTCATACTCAACGCATGCTCAATGCTGCTATCGTCAATCCGTTGATGGGAAGCCTTGAGACAGTACAGGCTATCCTAGTTCAAGCTTGCTATGCGGGAGAGAGGGCCCTCCTGATTGCGATTGCGACACGCATGGCTTTGGATCTTGGATTCCCTGAAGCCTACGATACACTCATTGCAGAAGCCGTGTTGGGAGAAATGCAGATGGCCAACAGTGACCAAACTACCTACAACCACAACATTATGCGCATGCGCAAGACTAGAGTTTGGCTCCATTTATTAGTGATGAGCTACATTCTACATGTGGATGCTGGTGGAATGCCAACGTTCAAGTTCCGAGGTGCTTCACGCAGATGCAGAGTCCTCCTACAAAGTCCGCTTGCTACCGGGATGGATCATTATCTCTTTGCTCAAGTCGAACTCAACGTTCTTCGTGCAAAGATCTATGCATCTTTACCCCAAGGTGCCAATCTGAGCGACGAAGAGATTCTTGATCTAGTGAAAGATGCCAAACTCGACATCGATGTCTGGTTCCAGGACTGGATACGCATTTCGCAGCCGCATCATGAGTCGATGCCTTGGTTTGTGCCTAACCTCTCAGTACAGCGCTGCTGGGCTGATAACATGGCTCTTTGCCGTGCGGTGAGGGCTGCGGGCGTGGAGAACGTCAACGTTATGTCGCCCATCCAGAAGAACATCTTGTCAATGACCAAAGCTTCCCTTCAGCAGCATCTTGATATTATCATCCAAGAACCAAGGATATATCTTAAGAGTATTCGGTATGCAATGGACTTTGTCTGGGCAAAAAATACCTTTTGTTGCCTTCTTCTGCTCAAGCTGTCCGCTTTACTCCCCGAAGCAGAAAGGTTGCAGACACAGGGATTTAGCAATGAGCTTGTTATGAAAGCCGGCATCTTGCTACAGGAACTAGAGCTAGTCGCTGCCGCAGGACATAAAGACGACACTCGATCAAATACCAGCTCACTATACCTCCAACTTTTGAAGACGAGTATACAGAAGTACAAGCGCTGGCTAGGCCAAAACGAAGGAGGCCCCAGAGGAGGACAGTCAACCTTTCCTCTGGCCCAAGAGAAGAATTGCGATAACGAGCTTGAGTCTTTTGTCCCAGATCAGTTTGTCTTCGAATGGGACTTCCCAGGTCTGACCCTGTTTTCGTCTCCGATCAATGAGACTGGTTGGATCAATGAACTTCTCGCGGGAGCACAAGAGTTTGGAGAAAACGGAAGCAGCATCAATTGGGCTCTGATCGACTTTTCAATGTGAAAGAGTCTACAGAAACGAGATGGCTATTTTGGCATAGAGGACAGGACACTGTACTCTGCGACTCTGCAAGCTGCAGTAGCATAACATCTCACTGCGGTTACCTGGAAAACAATTATCATCATGCATCTCACTCGAATCGCTGCTTATCAACAGCTTCGAGGTAGGGAAGGGCGTGTCAGCGGCTATGCCAATCAGTCCGTACTGCCTGCTATCTATTGCCTTTACCTATTATAGCAGTCTCTATAGTTTAGTGTCAACCTAACTGAAACCCATAGCTAAATGTTGATTTACATCTAGACTTAAAAGCTCGACCTTACTAAGGCAATTGGATATTCGGATATTCGGATATAGGTAGGCCCTACCTACAATACCATCCTACCGGCCCGTGTAATTTTAGGGCCGCCCAGAACGGGTAAAACTGTACCGACTGTTCGCTATATGTCGGCCATTATCGGCGAAAGTCAGAAAGCGAGACCAAGAGTCAACGTCCGATTCCTCAATCACCACAGCACTCTGGCCTCGCTGAGCGGGACTGTGGAGAGACGCCGGCTAAACATGAGTTCATCGCACTCGGACATCTGTTCGTGCCGACCTAAGTCGCGAGCGACCGGTGACTCTAAGCGATATTGCGATGGAAATATCGCCACGAGTTTATATATAAATATATTAGCAGAGCACCCAACCTCCACAAGAAAATGCTTCACAGTAGACTCAAGCATCTAACTACTATTGGAGATATAATCGCAATCAGAGACCGTTCGTCTTACTTCACCCTCAAGCTTAAAATCATGGAAGCACTCAAAGGACGATTCCCTGACTTGGCCTTCTGCCCCCTTCGGAAACCAACTGGGTTTGATCCCGCTACGATTCACTTACCTGTTGGCCACGTCAAAGCGGAAGGGCGGCGACCCTTCACCGTCGAGTCTGTCTTCGCCAGGGACGTGGAAGTACTGATGCGTGACGGCATCAAAATCTACTCTGATGTGTTTCGGCCCGCGAGCTCAAGCGATCCGGGTGGCCAGGTCCCTGCGATTATAGCATGGAGTCCCTATGGAAAGGATAGCAGTATGCCTTTCATTTTACACATTCATGCGGATTACAAACAGCTGATTGATACAGAGGGTCACTCATACGATCATATGGGACCGTTCCGCTGTGGTCTCAAGCTGGATCAAACTTCCGGATACGAAAAGTTCGAGGCTCCTGATCCAGCCGACTGGTGTGCTAGAGGCTATGCCGTCATTAACCCTGACGCTCGAGGCGCTGGGTTCTCTGAAGGAGATATCGCCCAGTGGGGAGATCAGGAAGCCTTTGACTTGCACGACCTTATTGACTGGGTTTCTAAGCAACCATGGTGTAATGGGTGTGTTGGTATGGCTGGAAACTCTTGGCTTGCTACCGCACAGGTCAACGTTGCTGCTCGAAACCCTCATCCGGCTTTAAAGGCAATTGCGCCGTGGGAGGCTGCGACTGACGGATACAACGATTTCATGGCCCGGGGTGGCATTCCCCGAAGCGGATTCATGAGAATGTTGTATCAGACAATGACTGGTAATAGGGGAGCGGAAGACGGCGGTGCCATGGTTGAGAAACGACCGCTCTTTGACGAGTACTGGGCGACCAAGGTCATCCCAGTCGAAAATATTGACCTCCCAATGTATCTCACGACATCTTATTCCACCTGTCTTCACTCTCGCGGGTCGTTTGAGACTTTCGCCAAGGCAAAGTCCACTCAGAAGTGGCTCCGGGTTCATCATACGCAAGAATGTAAGCTATCCTCAAGAACTTACGACTCATCCGACTAATGACGTTAGGGTACGACATATATCGCAAGAAGAATAACGACGAGCTCCAGAAGTTTTTCGACAGGTATTGCAAAGGAATCTCGAATGATTGGGAGCAAACCCCAAGGCTCCGACTCTCCCTTCTTGGCTTTGACGGCAGTCCGGCAAAGACTATCGTGGAGCGCGCTGAGGCCGCCTTTCCGGTCCCGGGAACCGAGTATCGCAAATTCTTCCTCGACGCTACAACTTTGTCGTTGTCACTCGAGAAACCGGCATCTGAATCAAGCACCAGCTATGAAGCACATCATATGACTGACTGCACAGACTTCAGCGTTCGTTTCCACGAGTATACAGAGGTTTCTGGATATCCTGTAGTCAAGTTATGGATGTCGTGTGACGAGCATGACGACATGGACGTGAACATACAGATTCGGAAGATTGACGCCAATGGAAAACTACTTACCAGCCTCAATTACCCATGCCCTGTACCGGCCGAGGAGGTCGCCAATACGAATGTCGCTAAGTTTCTCGGTTGCGATGGGATGTTAAAGGCCAGCCATCGAGTCTCGAAGGAAATTGTAAACGGGCTCCCGAGGTATAAGCACAATCGATTAGAAAAGATCCCCCCGGGAACTATTATAGATCTTGAGATTCCTCTATGGCCTATTGGTATGGTCTTTGAAAGTGGCGAGGGAATTGTTCTGAGGGTTGCTGGACATGAGTTGCGACTACCAGAGCTTGAGGTTCTTCGGAATAAGAAACCTGTAGATGATAATATTGGGAGGCATCAGATTCATACAGGCAAACAGTGGGATAGTTATTTACTATTACCTGTTATTGCTAGCTGTAAATAGAGTATCTTAATCAATGAGGAGCGGCAATACTCTTACTGCAATTGCCTGGAAAACAATTGTCATATCATGCAACATCTTGCTCTTTTATTGGTACAGTCTTGTAAAATGTAACCCTGCCCCAACATGTCAATGAGTTCAGATCAAGAGCGAATCACGGAGACTCTTGACGCTCTGATACTCCACTCAGTTGGCTGCCGAATTTGACGTGTCAATATGGTTACGAATCAGATCAGCAACCCTGGCTTTTCTTGAACACAAAGCTCATGTCCATTTCGGATCCCGGATTTTCTCCTCTTCTCTCTTCCCCTCTCATATTTTGATTTCACGTTTGGCGTGTCCTTAAATCGACTTCACAAGTTCAACATGTCAGCTGCGGATAATCAGCCGCTCGTTGCTGACGACAGTGAGAATGTAAGAAGCTGATATCATGATTGATTGCATTCTCTGATAGAACAAAATTTCAAGGTCCTTGAAGATCATGACTCTGGACAAGACGAAGTACGTGCAATCCCTCAAACTGAATGCTCTCAAACGGGGAATAAACTGACATACTGTCTTCTCTACCCTCAGGAAGTGGAGCCATCAACGCAAAGTATAAGCAGTTCCATTCTTCAGTACCGCCAGGAAAATGGGAGAACCTATCACGGATACAAAGATGGCAGTGAGTTCAGCGATTGGTGGAACTGACGGTTGCTGACCATATAGAATACAATGTCCCCAATGACGAGGAGGAAAACGAAAGACTCGGTATGTAAGCCACTAAACCTGATAATATCCTTGCTAAATGATGTAGATTTGCAACATGCTCTGTTCCTTCGAACCTTTGACGACAGACTTGGCTTTGCCCCTCCTTGCAAGCCCGAAGCCAAAGTCCAGCATGTTCTGGATGTAGGCACTGGCACTGGAATCTGGGTCATGGACTATGCAGATGACCATCCAAGCGCAGAGGTTCGTTCCTCAACTATTCCTTGCTGGCACCAATTAACGCTCCCAGGTCATTGGAGTCGACCTGTCTCCCATTCAGCCCAGCTTGTATGGATACTTCTACCTCTTTTCTCGCTCAGCTAACAGTGTCAGTGTCCCTCCAAATGTCCGATTCATCATTGACGATATTGAAGAGGAGTGGCAGTACTCTTCAAAGTTTGACTATATCCATAGTCGAATGATGAACTCTAGTGTCGCAGACTGGGAAAGCTACGCTACCAAGATCTTCGAGTGCGGCTCTCCACATTTTCATCCATTCATCCTACAAAGCTGACTCGCTTTAGGAACCTAGAGCCAGGTGGCTATACAGAGCTACAGGAGATCGATGTCTTTACTAAATCCGACGACGGTACCCTGACGCCTCAGCACAATCTATGGCAGTGGGCCCAGCTTCTATACGATGCATCTGTCAAACTAGGAAGACCATACTTCGACCCGAGCAACATAAAGGACATTCTCACCAAGGTTGGCTTTGAGGATGTAACGGAAGCAAAGTTTAAGTGGCCAAGCAACCGATGGCCTAAAGACAAGAAGCATAAAGAATTAGGCGTATGGAACAATGAAAATGCGAATTTCTTCCTTGAGGCTGTGGCGATAGCTCCACTGACGCGGGCTTTGGGATGGTCGAGAGAAGAGGTCACTGTTTTCATCGCTCAAGCCAGAAAAGAAGTCAATGACCCTCGGATTCATGCATACTGGCCAATGTGAGTTTGAGCCTTATCGCCATCATGCTATGTGAGCTAACTCGTGTCAGCATCTCGGTGTATGGCCGCAAGCCGGCCAAATAATCTCAGATTATGACCGAATAATATAGGATCTGAGAATTGAGAACTGGAAACACAAGCTCGTCATGGACCGGGCTCTGATTTTTATATTTTTTCTGTCACGGAAATAGTCATTCATTAATTTCTGTTGATGGATTATGGAATCGCTAAACTTTTACAACTTGGAAGTGCTCTCCTCACGGCCCTTGAGGTTGATGTGAGGAGTGTCGTTGGCAGGTCGAGTGACAGCGTAGAAAGCAACGCCATGCGACCTGGTGGAGAACTAAATACAGATTAGCTATGGTTCGCAAAGCTATGGGGGGAGGGGGACTAACCTGAGCTTTGGAGCCAACGTGGAAGAAGGCCCAGTCTCCGGCAACAAGATGGTGAGTGATACCAGTAGCCTCATCCTATCCGTAGTTAGTATCATGTACTTTCCAAGCCGCGAGGAGGGGGATCTTTACAGTCACGTCAATTTGACCGCTGAGGACATATTTGGTCTCCTCGTAATCGTAGGATCCATATCGTGTAGGTCCAGGAACGACCTTGTAGAAGCCGGTGGTCAGATAGTGATCAGAGTCGTTGCGCTGACTCTTGATAGAGTGGAAGTCGGCAATAATAGCGCACTCGCCATCGGGGATGGGGATGTGCTCGTGGCCGGCACCCTTGATGATGGTAAGAGGAACGATCTTGTTTGACACTATAGATAGGTTAGTGGAACATTCTTTTACTTGTCAATTCAGGGTTGTTTACTTCTGATGAATTTGGTATAATTGCAAGAACAAAGACAGAGAGGAATCGTTCAATGACAACTTTTCTCCTCTGTTTATATAGATACCAAGCCATGACGGAGCATTCTCGGCATACACGCAGCTTAGCACAAATGATACGGGATACGGCTCCGGGCCCGTAGCTCCGTGCCTGGCAGTTCCGCAGAGAGCTTATCTGTAGCCGCACTAAACCCAAAACAGGGTCAATATCGCTTAGTCAAGCTGGATCACGACAAAACACATGATCGGAACCCCACCGCGTTGCGCCGGATTGTTCCATTGGCGGTGAACAGGCTTATCGCTTATCGTTTATCACTTATCGATTGACAATTTATCTTATCAGAGCTCTTGTCTTATCTCGCTACCCTGGGGCAGATAAAACAGCATATTAAAAGTATTAAAGATACCTACTAGAACTATGTCTTTTTATTTATCTAATAAGTAAGTGTATGGGTTATATCCAATAATCTTCAAGGCCGTTCCTCTTTTTCATACTGTAGGACTCTGTCATAAAACGAGAAAACTGCTGAGCTCGAGACATCCTGTGTTGATCGTTTAAAATCATTGCTCAACGGTTTACAGAATCGCGATTGAGATAAAAAGAGAATCACTCAACATCAATGTGCATGGTCACTTCTAAGTTGTCTTGACTAATCTAAGCTCTCAGCTACAAGCCTCAACTGTAAGTAAATAATTATATTTGTCAGCGAGATAGAAGTCGTAGCCAAGACCTGGCGCATAGAGTCCCCCCCAGCAGCGAATACGTTGCTGGTCACAAGAGGCCTTCACAAAGCGGTTCACCAAGAAAAGATCCCAGCAAAGTAATATAACATGCCATTTCCTTAATCACAGCGCCACTTTGGTATGCTTTGGCGCAAGCATTGCCGAAGGTCAAGCCAAGTTCCCCAGAAAGTGGCACGCTCCGAAGACTTGCCAGCCACGTCGGAGTTGCCCCGCTGCTGCTTCGCTTTGCTTGTGGAGAAAGTGGACTACCGAGCTCCTGAAATCCGGGGTAACGGGGTAAACGAATGACATTCTTCACACAATAGCCCAGACCGATAATTGCTAGAGAGTCATTCGTTTATAAGAAGCCATCGTCAAGGGATAAGTTGAGAATTGCCTCGCTTGACTGTCACAGCACGACGAACCCATACCTAAACAGCAACATCATCAATACCTTGAGCATTCTGGTATCAACCCACTAGCAATGGGTAAGCATACAACTGCTTACAACAGGCTGGTCACTGTCGCGGTCGCCTTTGGGTCCCTGGTAAGTTATCCTGACGCGCTTTACACATTTAGCTGCATCATGCTCATTTTGTCCAGACATACGGCTACTGCTCTTCTGTCATTGGCAGCACAATCGGACAGCCAGGATGGTACAACTTCTTCGACTTGCCTCAGGCAGGCGAGCCTGGCTACAGTACTAAGACGACTGAAGCTATCTCGACCGCGAATGGGATCTACAGCGCGGGCGGCGCCATTGGCACGCTCTTTATAATGTGGGCTGCTACTGCACTGGGTCGGAAGAGGTCTATCCAGATTGGCGGAGCGTTTGCGTTGCTGGGAGGAGCATTACAGGGCGGTGCAGCAAATCTAAGGTGCGTCTTGTCTATATTTTGACATAGATCCTACGGCTGTGTCGGTAAGCTTCAACAAACTGACTTGGTACTACAGCATGTTCCAAGCTGGCCGAATCCTGGCTGGCATCGGTATCGGAATCCTCGTCACGGTCTGCCCCATGTACATGGGAGAGCTCGCACCACACGACAAACGCGGATGGCTAGTTGGACACCACGCCATATTTCTAGTATTTGGCTACATGCTCTCAGGCTGGCTCGGGTATGCCTGCTACTTTGCAACAGCAAGCATGCCCGGCTTTGCTTGGAGATTTCCA
This sequence comes from Fusarium tjaetaba, assembly GCF_013396195.1. Lineage (NCBI taxonomy): Eukaryota > Fungi > Ascomycota > Sordariomycetes > Hypocreales > Nectriaceae > Fusarium > Fusarium tjaetaba. The sequence continues at coordinate 34,721 of NW_023501316.1, read as the reverse complement.
CTGTGCATGCAATGTCTAGCTCCCACTGTCCTTCTGGCAACGTCTTTCTGGATCCCGGAGTCTACGCGATGGCTGTTACAGAAGGGTCGGATCGAAGAAGCATGGACGGTTGTTCGTAACTTGCGAAAGTCACCTGACGATCCAAACGACCTAGTCGCTCGCGAAGAGATCTACCAGATCAAGGAACAACTGGCTCTCGACTCGGCCAAACTCAAGGCACTAGGCTGCGGACCTTTCATGGCAGTCCTCAAGAAGAAGAGCTATCGAAAACGGTTGGCAATAGGCTTCCTGACTCAATGGGGAGCCGAGTTCGCTGGACCATTGATCATCGTGAGTTGATGCTTGCTAATCGACACTTCCTTCAGATTCTAACACTGTCAGAACAACTACTCAGTCATTCTTTACACCAATCTCGGTCAAACTGGATCTATGCCTCTGCTACTTTCGGCTTTATGGCTTACGACCGCTGGCGTCATCTACAACCCGCTCGGCGCCTGGCTTCACGATAAAATTAATTCACGCCGATGGATGTTTATGACCGGCTTGTTTGGCTGCTTGATCACCACGAGTGGGCTTGCTGCCTGTATCTCTGAGTTTTCCGGAACTGCAAATAAGGCTGGTAATGCAGCTGGTGTCTTCTTTGTCTTTCTATACCTGGCATTCCAAGGGTAAGTCTCTCCAACCGAACTGGGAGTTTTCGTCAGCTGACAATTTTCCAAGAACCTTTTGCGATACAACGATGTACATCTACGTTGCAGAGATCTTCCCAACCGAGATTCGCCCTATTGGCATGGGATTTTCTCTGTTCGGCCAGTTCACAAGCACTATCATTCTGCTTCAAACAGCGCCCATTGGGTTCGTGAACATCGGCTGGAAGTATTACCTGGTCATCATTATTTGGTGCATCTTCTTCATACCCATCGTGTACCTGTACTTCCCCGAGACTGCCAAACTATCACTTGAGGAGATTTCTGCCCGTTTCGGCGATGACGTTGCCGTTCACGTCCACGATGTTCCGACCGAGCAGCGCAAGGAGCTTGACGAGTATATTGGAAAGCTGGACATTACTCATATGGAAGAATCAGCAGATAAGAGCAAGGCTATGATGTAGACCTAGGATGCATGGAACCCAGGCCTTTACTTGGCCAATAATTGACATAACTCTACCAGTCCTCTTCCCTCTTAAACAAGAGTCATTGCAACTTTCTCAGGCTCCCCCCACATATTCTCCTCTGGGGGGCCTGGCTTGAGCCTTGGGCTTTCCCATTCCCTAAACGAGAAGCGTAAACGATTCGGGTGTTGGTCGTATTTTAGCTCGATACGCCCTTGGCCGACGCGCTGGTATTCATTTTCGCGTCGACCTGTTTTCCGGATGATCAGAAAATAGACAACCGGGCAGGTGTACTGCTTATCCCGATAGACTCTCGCGAGTCGCAGTACTTGGCAGTGTTCGAGGACGTCAGCTTCTGGTTCTGTAGGTTGTATATCAAATCCCCATTTTGGCTCCCATTGTTCCCTCAGCAGCATAGTAGCCGCGTGCTTCAAGACGCCAGAGGCCTTGATCTCTCCGCGCCGTACATTCCCAAATGTACCTGCCTGCTCTTCTTCGATGATCGTATCCGTAATCTCGAAGTCCAACTCAGCATGATGGTCAATCTTCCCACGTTTGTTGACAAGCATGGTAAAGAACGCGTCGTAGCAGACTGGCCCGTTGATGGAGGCCCAGCTCCAAGTAGGTGCGCCTCCTGGTACTCGATTGGCGTGACCCGAACTGCTTCTACGCCACATCAATCCCCTTAGAATGTCCTCCTCCCACAATCCGGCCTTATACTTCATTCCCGACAGCGAGGCGACATAAGAGGCCATGCCCGCTACGGCAGGTAGCCGATCTGTTTTTCGCGTGAGGTATCTCGATGTATAGAGACTCGTCCAGTCATACCAGGTGAAAGAGAAGTTTCGGACTGCCATGGAGTCATGCTTCGGAAGTTTCGTAAGAGATAAAAAGGACCGCCTTTCGTTTCGTGGGTTAAATGCATGATCAGCATCCCCGGTCAGTATCGGCTTATCGCTGTCAATCATATCGATCATCGTTCCGCAATCCCACAACAAGCCGTGTCGACGGCTAACATAGAGGCCACGAGGGGAGCAGAGGCCCTCCTGGAAGACCCATCCCCTGGACAGAAGCCCACATCCACTCCAGTCGATAACGTACCTGGAGATGGGTCCTCCTACGAGAACGACTGTTTCCCTCAAACCAGTATCCGTAGATTGAGTCGTTGCAGCAGCAACTTCCATCAAGTGCGGCGCTGCCATTTCCACAATTCCTGAGCCACAACCTGCTGAATCCGCGGCGCACAAGTTGAGGCTACTATGCCGGTATATGTCAGCCATTAGGGCCGACTGTTCCACCCAGTCATTTTCATCATCCTGAACGATGCAGAGGGCGTCAATCCAAATAAATTTGAAGCCCAGATTGCGAGAGATGCGCACTGCATCCTGGAGAGTCTGTGGCAGCTTTGAGATGGGCTGCCCTTCAATGAAGTCGCTCATCGTGTCCTTTGTTAGTCTTAAGGGAAGATCATTCCCCCATCGGTAACTCAGAGCGACGTAGCGTTGATCGTCAGTTTGCACCTCCTTTCGTTCAGAGACGTAGAGAGAAACGTTATCGTTTGCAATTTGAAGGACACGTTTAGGGAGCGCCGAAGAGTGTCGCTGGGGACAGAGATCATGTTCCGTTTCACAGGCATCCACCCAGGCCTTGATTTCGTCGATTGCCTTTTCATGCCAAGGATAATCTCGCGACGCAAGATACGGTTGACAACTAACCGAAATTTCGTGCCAAGTGGGTGTATAGACAATTCCATAATCTAACCAAGAAAACTCCTTCGGTAATTCGCTGCGATAAAGGGCAAACTCGCCGTAGATGTTTTTCGTTGTGGTTTTATCCGATTGGGCCAATTCGGAATCCTTTGTGAGCCTGACACAGAAACTATTCTTCTTGAGTGACAAAGAAAGGTGATAATGAGTGAATTCATGCTGAATGTCAGCGCGATCGCATATAATCTGGCTGAAAATAACGGCGCATATGCGGCAACTGGCTGAAATGTGTACTAACGTGGACAGAAGCCCATCACGATGACTTTCAGAGTTGTCGTATCCACTTGGAGAGTCACCTGCTGGATGTTCGAGGAGCTCCAATATCAGTCTTTGGCAGTCTTTGCAAGTGCGTCGCTGGAACTCGGGGGTGTGGTCCAAAGCAGGGTTAGGTTGGTACGGTGTAAACTCAGGTAGATAAGCCGAACTGGTCTGCAGGATCGAGGTATGAGGCAAGGGGTTCTCCTCAGCCATTTTCAATATTTGTGTTTAGACTAACGATAAGTCCAGAGAGATTCAATCCGAAATCCGTATAAGAAGAAAAACGAATTAAACCTGGAAAAAGAGTGTCTTTCTATCTTCTGACCTAGGTATTATGATATGACCATGACAGATCCCCGCTTTAGTTTACCTGCAACTCGCCTCATTTTCAGGGACTGCATATGCAGGCAACCCTCAATATGCATGCGGATAACAAACAAGCCAGTCGGAAGCAGAAAGTCATGCTAATATTACGTGAAAGCCTATGACAGATAAAGTAGTAAGTAGGCAATTGCATGATACCCCTTCATTGCAAAGCATTAAGTTATCCATTCGTGGTAACGGGGCTGACAGGCTAAATCCCTCCCTCTAATCTCTATTTGTCCACGTGTCACTGGCATGATGGCTGATATGTCAACATGCGCTTTTTATTCTTGGACAAGGCATTTACAACAGTGAGTAACTAAATGAAAAAGAGGTGGCCAAGATTGACAGCTTCCCTTTAGCTTACATGACCCAATGACCAGTTTCCTGGGATGAAATGAGTAATCTCGGCATTCAACTACTGTTTCCTGGTTGATGTGAGGGCGTAGCACCTTGCCAACCCCGCAGTGGCACGCTCCGGTTCAGGTGCCCAGACTAAAATCGGCAAATGGCACCTGACCCCACGGGGTTGAGTCCTTCTCCGCATCATGCTTCCCAGGCTACGCTCTTCTGGCTTAGTGAGATCCCATCCGAGTCTCTTGAAGAGAATGCATGCCCTGCAAAAGTAATCAATGTCCAATTCCGCTGAGCCTGAAATCTATTCCTCTGCTTCGTCATACATATGCTCCCCCAAATCTCCCAACATGGGCTCCATGATTACGACTAGCAAAGCCTCATTGCACTATCAAGACTATAATAGTCTGCCGGACCCAAAAAGAGTTTGGACCGGCAAGCCAGGGTCTAGGGAGGAAGGTCTCGGCCGTCTCGTACTGCTCACACCAGAAGTGGTAGCCAAAGCAGCATCATACATCAAGACAGGTCGCCGTACCTCTTTGAACTGGGAGCTGACCAAGCTTGATATTGCCAACTTCAATCGAGCTCCAGCCCAGCATCACATTGTCTCGCTTTTAAACGGCGCCGCATATGATGATGTATATATCTTCAACCCTCAACAGTCGTCACAATGGGATGGGCTCCGCCATTTCTCCGCCCCAGCTCCAACTCCCTCAGACCCAAACCGTCGCCTCTTCTATGGAGGCATGACGTCGGGTGAGATACAAGACAGAAACAACACTCGCATAGGCATTCAGCATTGGGCCAAAGAGGGGATTTGCGGTCGTGGTGTTCTGTTGGACTATGCTGAATACGCTCGACGTCATTCGATACCTTACACGACATTCTCTGACCATTCTATCCCGCTCCATGTACTCCTCGACGTCGCAAAGGAACAAGGTGTCAAGTTCCTCCGTGGAGATATCTTATTCATCAGAATCGGAGTTGTTAAGGAGTGGGATCAGCAGATGACAGCAGCTGACAAGTTGGCTTATGCGCAAAGCTCAAACCCGCAACATGCTGGGGTCGAAGGCACTGAAGAAATGCTAAAATGGATATGGAATCAAGGCTTTTCAGCCGTGGCAAGTGATGCCATTTCCTTTGAAGTATACCCTCCGCAGCCGTCTTATAAGCGAGGAGAGAATGATTCAGTCAAGGGTTTATTTATGCATGAATATCTGATTGCAGGATGGGGTATGCCAGTTGGCGAGCTGTTTGATCTTGAAGGTCTCAGTCGCATGTGTCAGGAAGAGCAGAGATGGGAATTCTTCATAACGTCGGCACCTCTGAACATGCCAGGTGGCGTCAGTACTCCTCCAAATTGTATAGCTATATTTTAACGCCTCAACCTGATTAATGCAGTAGTAGGATACCTCCATGGATTATATTACAGCCCCTTCGTTTCAAGTACCTGAAAGACCTTGGTAAACTTGTGAGCTAATCCCCAGCATTGTAGCTTCTTCAATATCTCTTGTGCATCGGTGCTGATGGCAGGGACGCAACCTTCAGCACCAATATCTGGAACAGATCCAGAGCTAGCTGGTCCTCCAACCTCAATCCATTTAACAACGACTCTTCTGTGAGAAAGATTCTGATCATGCAGATCCAGCCTGACACTTTGAGTGACCTCCATTGGCGATGATCTAGTATGATCCCCATAAGCAGAGTAGGCAATGATGAAGATGTAACCCATAAAGACTCGCATAATCTCGCAAGGTGCAGACACCAAATATTCATTAGCGATTGCGACGATTTGAGCTGCGTGCCAGCATAGTCTCCTTGCTGTCTTTGGGTCTCTTGCAAATGTCAACTTGAGACGGTTACGGGCTACTTTGATCCCGTCATGTATCCGCGGTTCGGTTGAGATGAGGCCCCGCACGATGGATAGGATAAGATCGAGGACGCCATTTGCCGCGCACAAGTGCGAATAGTGGCAAAGGAGACTGGCTATACTGTATTTCTGTTAGTAATTGATGCCTAAAGAGAACTTCTTACTTACTTATAGCTAGTAAGATCGCTCGTAGATGAAGGCGAAGATAGAGATTCAACCAAGTTATTCAAGCCCTTGAGCAGCGACCTCTTGGTGTCCTGGTGCGCAGCCACAATTGACCCAAGGCCGAGAAACTCGGGCATTGCGACAACCTCAATTTGCCAGAGATCCCAGAGTAACCGCCCGATTACCTGCGCACAAAGCCTCTTGGCCCAGGATCCCAAAGATGACGGCAGTTCTCTCCCAGCCAGTGCTTGCTTCAGCACTTTTGATAGGTTTGGTCTTGAGTCGTCTTGGCCAAGACGAGACATCAGAGCAAACCAAGCTCGTGCTGAAGTGGCGTTCCACATGGACTCAGGACATGGTAATTCCGATGGCAGTTCGCTCAAGTCAACAATACCTCGACGACTTGTGAGAGTGCAAAGACTGCAGTCGTACTCGAATGCTGCCCAGGCTGCCCTACGTCCTGACTCCATTTTGATCCAGTTCTTCCAATCATTTGTGAGAACACGATCGTCCTCGGAACCTCGAATGGTCTCGTGATCCTGACTCAGTGTGATCGAAGAGCGGGGATTTAACAGACCGATCCCCCGTAGGCCACCGATCAACAACCCACGAGACCTGTCTGCGTTTTGATACAGCTGTCTCTTCCCTGAACCGAGTGAATAGATCTGGTAAAGACAGAGGGCGTTAAGATATGAGACATCACTGTAGTTGGTAGCATCAGAGGCGCCCTTGGGTAATTAGTATTGTGTACAGTGGGCGAAGAGTCAAAACTAACCATCCAGTTAATCATTGTAGAGCAGATCTCACTCAGTGCTACTGAGAGTTCGTAATCCGACTGGCTATCAGAGAGCAATGCGCCAACAGAGGCCATGGCTGTGAGAAGAATAGGCGGGCAAGCCGACATGGTCCAAGTAGGTTTATGAATGATCGCCTGAATATCGTGGAATCGAGAAAAGTAGGAGTCAACAAGTCGCTGGAGGCTGCAAAAAGCTTGGATAGAGTGAGCGTCTCGTAGGGTTTCAAGCTGGGGAAGGGGATTCTCCGAGAGGATTTGAATAAAGCCTTTTACAAGTGTTGTCTGAACAGGTCGCGGTCTGTCTGTTGGGCAATAACCGTTGAGGATATCGCGAAGTGGAGGGAGCTGATAACGATGAGGAGATTGCTTATGCGCCTGATCAAAAGGCCACGCAAGCGTGTTTTGCTCGATGTCTGGTTGCCCCTCCTCTTGTGAACCCCGGCTCGAGTCCCCATTGCCCATCTTGTGTTGCACTCCATTGCCAATATCGCCGCTATTAGGCCCTCCCGACTCGGGGACTTGCTGGGCTGTACTGGAAGACCAGAACTCTGGTATATAGCTGTTATAAAAGGTATCAAGCTGGAAGCCCTGAGGACTGTTGCCAATGTCAAAGTTCAACCAGTCAAACCCACCAGTCCGAAAGCTAGTCTGTCCCGGAAGGATGGAAGATGGAGAAAGAGCAAAGGTATCTTCAAAGACTGTATGGGCTGGATCCACTGGAAAGACATTGAAGGACTGTGGAATGTCTATAGTTGGCGAGACAGTTGGCTCATCATCCAGAAGGTAAAACGGACCAACCTGGCAAGCTTCATCCGTGATTTGAGCACCAGGTACTTGATGGACCGTAGATATCGTTGGCAAGGGAATGGTCCCTGTTGATTCCCCTAATGAGTGGCTTTCAGACCTCATCTCATGTTGAAGGGGCGAAGTCTCATCATCCGCTTGAGAGGTCATCGATTCATCCTGCTGTTCTTGTATTTGCTGCGCGTCGGAAGTAGGAAATGACTGTCCTGTAGGAGAAGCGTTCTCATTCGGCTCCCAGCCATCCAAATCATTTGTCTCAGGATATTCACACTCCCTACCCGATCGCATGCAGCCATTGCAGGGCCTTTCGCGATTACATTTCGCCTTGCGTTCAACACATCGAAAACACGACTTCTGACTTGATCGCCTGGTTTGCTCTTGGACCTGATGCCCATGGCGCAAATGACGCAGCAGAACGTCGCGTCTACTGAATGTCTTTGAGCAATACGGGCAAGGTATATGCTGTCTGTGATTGGATGCAGAGTGCGTGAGCTGATGTCGATGGAGATGGCTTGGACGTGAAAACTTCAACGTGCATTCTGGGCATTGAAGGGAGCGCTTCAAAAGGGCATTAGCAGAGAGATACGGCAGACGAATACCTGGGTGAAGACATACAGTAGAGTTTGGCTCTGCCATTATAAGTCAAGGAAATGATTTGACATGTACAAAGTAAGGAAAGATGCTTGAACTGTTAGATTTCAATTACCCACCCAGGTCTAGCAAGAATCTGGGGAAACAAGTTTCGCGGGGTATCATCACGTGGCGATTACCTAGCGCCGATTTGGTTTACTCTAGGTCATCGCGGCTTGAAAGGCCCCAAGATCATCGAGAAGGGTAACGCAAAGGCAGGCGACGAAGGTTATGCGCCGCTCCATACACTTCGGCTATTTAGCGGTAGCAAGAAACCCCCAGTAGCTGGCAATATCATAGTCCCAACCGACATTAAAGCCAAAGCCAAAATACAGCGTTCACAAGGCTTGGCAATACAGCAACTTGACGTATTACACAATGCACTCTAGCATGTAGTCAACTGCGTCTCCCCATGCAAATAAATATACATGCCAATACCTAAGAATTTTAATCACGAAAACAAAACATTGATAACTCATCAGACCTGTTGCGAATTGCAATTACTGAATCCATGACGAGGGCTTGGGGGCTCGGCCTGTGCTCAGGTGGCAACCAAACAATTCTGTCACCATCCTTTGTCAGCCAAGCTCCGTCAAAGCCTATTCCATAGCCCTGAATGGTAAATGATACATTCGACCGTTCATGTTGATCATCATTATTCTGGAGGCTTTCATTCCGAGCTTCGTTATTAGATGGCCAGTAGTCTGGTACCAAACGGCCATGTTCAGTCATGAACGATCTATTATCTGGGCCGAACGACAATTGATCAATCTGCCACTCAGTCTTGAATTCCAGGAGGCGGTCTTTTGTTGCGATTTGCCAAATGGAATCTCCCCCGTCGACGTTGTATGTGCAAGCAATTTCCCATCAGACGAATAGGCAATGGCAAGTGAAGATGAGAGATTGGATTCGAATATTCCACTCCGGGGCGTTTTTGGCCCGTAAGTCCCAGACTTTGACATTACCAAGCATATCTCCAGCTGCCAGAGAGAGACCATCAGGCGAGAATACCAGACACGAAACATGATCTGATTGAAGTTCGTACATGCCCTGATCTGCAAGGTCATGAACTTCAATGATGTGCTCTCCTTGAACAAATGCGAACTGTGAGTCATCTGCTGAGAATGCCATGGACCAGTGGCATGTCGTCGTGAGTCGAAGGTCTATCTGACCTGCCTGAAATGAGTGTACGCACTCCCCTGAACCTTCAATGTTCCAAACTTTGACCAAGAACGCACACTGGGTTGCAAGCATCTTTCCTGATGTAGAGAACATGATCGCATAAACAGGAGAATCATGGCCCTTAAGTGTAAGCAAACTGGTGCCAGGACGTGTCATATCCATAATCTCGATAATGCCGTCTTCAGAGCCCGATGCAAACATCTGACCATCTGTAGAAAATGCCATGGACTTTATCCGTTTGCGAATTTCATTCGTCATGCTGCCATCTTTGATTGCCTTCGGATCCCATATTCCAATCTGGCCGTTAGCTCCAACTCCTCCAACAGCGAGCCACTGGCTGTCGGCTGACCAAGCCATTGCCATAGGAAGACCTCTTCCAGCCTCTGTTCCGGTTTGGGGGTCTGCAAATGCAACGGCTCCAGTAGTGGTATCCGCTATGGCGAGTCGGAAGGGGTACTCAGTGCACGTTGCAACTTGTTTACCGTCATTCAAAATAGCCGAGGCTCTGCGATGTTGGCATCGGTCTCCCTGCTGAATATTGGCCCGAGGACGGTAGTGCGTACCCGTCATCTTTCAGGAAATCGACAACTCGATGGGAGTCTGCCTCAGAAAATGTCCAAATCGAATGGCCATGCTCGCCAAAGGCGTGTCCCACCCATGTTCCGTCTGAAGAGAAAGCTGATGTCAAAAGCCGTTCTGGGTGAATCTCAGGATGAGCGGTCCATTTGCAGCCAAAGATGTCCCGGATGCCAGGCTGTTCTGAGCCAAGCAAGATACGCTGGCTGTCAGATGAAAAGGAAAACCGAACTTCTGGCCCGATCGGAAGTCGTTGCTCAACCGTAACATTGTAAATACAATCACCCGTTTTAGCATTTCTGATCTGAATCTTGGGCTCACTCGACCAAGAGGCCAGCCATTCATCATCAGGGGAGAAGACAAGGCCAATAATAACAGTTCCTCGAGTATCAACTGTCTGAGTCTTGCTGAATTCCTCTGACTTAGTATCCCAAAAGTCGATCGTGCAGTTTTCAGATGCTGACGCAAGACAGGAACTGTCACTAGAAAATGCAATAGCTTGCACCTCTACATAAGGGCTGTTTACAGTCTGTAGACAAACACCCGTCGCCACGTCCCAGATTCTGATTGTGCAATCATAAGAGGTCGACGCTAACCATTTGCCGTTACCAGAGAAGGCCATATTGGACACTGTAGATGTATGACCTTCGAGCGTCTGAATACAAGCACTCCAGTCCTCTGAGATGGGTAGATCAAGCTATGACGTCTCGAGAGTATGTTGCTTGAATGCTCGTCTTGCCAATGAAGTTCTAAGGCTGAAGAATAGTCCGGATGCATATGTTTGTAAAGGAAACTGTTCGATTGCAGCTTTGAAATACAGGGCAAACCGATCGACGTCTCGAAGGACACTAATCAATTCGCGATATTCTGTACCAGACTGGAAGTCCGTCAGAACAGGAACGCGGGACGTACAGAACGGGGACTTACCGCTAGTATTTTCAGCCTTTGAATCGCCAACAGTGCGATAGGCACCTTTCCAAGCAGTGAGCAAGCCTCTAGCCAGTAGAGCACTGATGCTTTAAGGAATTCAAGGGTAGCAATCGCAATTTTGTCACCGAAAATCGCGATGTGATCAGCCCAGTAGCAACAGGCATACCTTACCGAATCAAGGGGATCCAGGGCATCCTTGCGGTCCACATACGGTACATCTGCGCCCGGTTTCTGAAGATCGTAAATGTCGTACTTGAGCGTCTTCTTCATCGTCTCCAACATCGCGATCAGGATAGTCTGACGAACACGCAAAATACTTTCTGATATCTGTTCCTCCTTCTTGCCTTCCCAGATGAACTCCTTTGCAAGTTGGTCTTCCAACAAGAAGTCTTTGGCGGATTGATGCATAAACGAGACGACGTCTCCTGTGACAACAAGGAACCCTTTGCAACGCAAGACTTGTTTCTTCAGGGCATCAAGTCTGTTCGAGTGCTGTGAGAGAGACTGGGTACTAGAGGACAGTTCTGCCAATGATAGAGGACGGTGCACAAGAGCGGCAACTGCTAAGATGTCCCTGCATTGCGATGCATGAGATGAATCCTTCACCTCCTGCAGTGTGCGCCTATAAAGGTCTTTCAGGCCAGATGGCAGTCCCTTCAGTTCATCGAGGATTTGCCAATCATCAATATCGCTGCTTAGCAATTTCTGACAGGCCAAAGCCACCCAGAGGAAGGTACTACTAGACTTTTCGGCCAAGATGTTATGAACCTCAGGTTCGAGTTTCGTCTCCTTGATCCTCTCGAGTTCTTCCACCTTGTACTCGATGTATGCATTAACAGCCCTGTTGATCGATTGCTTGGCTTCCTCGTTGTCCTCGAGAGACAAAATGGCTCGTTGTGAGGCAATTGTTTTCTTCATAAAGGCATCTTGAAACTCAACCCAGTTACGACTCGAAACAACCCACCTTACTTTAGATCTCTCATTGGCACAAAGGTCCACGATCAGATCGAGGAGCTTTTTGTTGTCTTTGGTGCATTCGTCAAGGGCGTCGATTACCATAGTGGTACCCTCAGGGACCCGATTGCTGCTGTCCGATATCATCCTCCTCAAGATAGAGGACAATATTTCCCAATTGTTTGGTCCGTTGAACGCCTGTTCCCCTGCGCTATCAAACTCACTGCGCACATGGGAGACTAGAGCAGGATGCTGATGAGCAAGACTCCAGATAATCCCCCGAAGAACAGCTGTAGCACTATTCTGATGATTCCTGGTGGCTTGGTAGAAGAAGCACGAAATCAAGCCCGGTGTCGTCTCATCAAGGCGATCTATGATACCACATAGGAGCATTGTCTTGCCTTTTCCGGGGTCTCCTTTGATCCAGAGCAGTTTGCAATCAGAATATTGTCGCCAAGTCTGGAAGCCATCGGTAAGGAAAATCCAGGAATAGCAATGGGATAAAAGTCCACCCTTCTCCTCTTCAATCCGCTCCTTGTCGTAGAGTGGATTAGTTGTATAGAGAGCTCGAAGACATAGTCTATTGCTTTCGTCCTCATTCAGCTTCTTTTGCTGCTCTGTCTGGCGATCGATAGCCTTCTCAATGCTTTTGACACCAATTACCAGAGACTTGAGCCTGTCGCGGGACTCTGTCGTATTGTACTGCTGAGACTGCTTATCAAATTCATTTTCTGAGGCCTCAATGCCCTTGAGCTTGCCACTCCAGTAGTCTATATTGACCACACTCTTCAGGAACGCAGTGGCTCGGTTCTTCTGAAAGTAGCACACACTCTCTATGATATATGAGAGAAACTTCTGGTACAGGTCAAGGATGAGTGGCTGGAGCTCAAGTCGTAGTTTCGTCAATGCGGTCTCTTCATCGTCTTCCTCGGACTTCAGATTGTCTTCTAGGAGAAGTTCTGCAAGGTTCCAGTACTAATTGACACGCGAAAGGACATGCTGGAGTCCCTCACGATGGATACCCGGCTGCTTCGCGGGGTTTGAAATCACTTCAAGGATGAAGCAAACTCCTACCCACGGGATTGCAGCTTGCGGAACGGCGGACACGGCTGGTTCAACAAGGGCTCTCACTGTGCCAAAGAGTTCGAGTCCATCGTTGACCTTCTCGTAAATCTTGGCTTCGTTTTCGGTCTTGGACAGGCCAATCTCAACAAGACGCTGCATTTGACGCCAGCGCTCCTCATGGGAGTTCCCAAGTGAGACAGGATCGCCATCGGGGTTGTCTTTCTTGAGCTCGGACACAAGAATCTCTTCATATTGGGCGATGTACTTGTTGTCACTCTGTCGAAGCCTATCATAAGCGTCATTCGACAATTTCTCTTGGAGCTCATTCCGTTTGCTTTCTTTTTCTGTTTTGTTGGCGACAAGAGGTAGTTTGCTGTTGATAGGAGGTGGTTGGGGATCTGCAATCGTATCGGGATCTCTGGGTGGGCGTGGATCATCGACTGATGATGAAGCCACGCTGGACTCTACTTTTTCTTCTTTCCCCTCTTTTGCATTGAACAATCTCTAAAACTTCTCAAAGCGGTGCCGGCCACCCATATTGATTGACTTACAGAGTAACACTCAAAGTAGGTTATGATCTCTCAGACGCCAGATCTTGGTCACTGGGAAAGGTGACAGCCTGTAATAAATATTATAAATAGCTGTGAGGCCTGCAACCAGAGAGAGAGATGGATTGAGAAAGTGAGCATTCTTTTTTCTACAATTGATTGCCTTGCTGTCTTGTTATGCTAATGTCCCAGCAGGCCCGTACTACGTAATAAGGCAGGAAAGCGGGGGTGATGTACACGAACTATTGAAGCTAGGATACGCCTTATGCAGCCACCTGGCAATTTCCATCCACTGCTTGATCAGCAGCGTCAGGAGCTTGCGTCAATCACTTCTATATGCTGTTTACACTAATGAGATAGTCAAAGCGGCCCCAACCTTACCTATCCAGCATTTCCCAAGACCAATCCCTGTCGAATTGTTATCGGTGAGGGCACCAGCGCCTTGTCTGACTGATGCAGCTGTGGCGTTCTTGTATCGTCATTGGCTTTCATTCTGCAGCTATTGCTCAGCTCTCCAAGCCTGTTCTTGATCTGGAGGTATTCACAATAATCTCAAGATGGCAAATGGATGAGATGACCGGAAAGAACCGTCTTCAGAACATAACAGTTATATCTGAGTACCATTATAGCTTTTAAACCAAAGCCTTAACTATGTTAATAAACTCCTCCAGATCAGCTAACAAAACCTGCGGGTGCTCCATGGCGGCGAAGTGGCCTCCTTTATCATGCTTCTTAAACAACACCAAGTCCCCAGTTGTTGCAGTCCATGCCTCTGGGACTGGCGCAATCTCCTTAGGGAACCAAGACATTCCTAGCGGTTTATTAATATGCCACACCGGATTCTCGTGCGCACCAATATTACCAGGCGTAAACAACTGCCTATAAGGCCAGAGCGATGTTGGGAAACACTGGGTGAGCCAGTAGAGTGAAACTGACTCCAAGACGGCATCAAGGGGCAGATCATCGTCAGTCCAGTCGAGAAACTTTTCACCAATCCATGCCAAGAGGGAGACAGGACTGGCAGATAGTGCTAGTCCGATAGTGGCAGGCTTGGTAGCATGCATAAGCGCGTAAGCACTGCCAAACTTGTGAAACCACTCGGCACGCTTAAGACCTTCACGCTCCAAGTCATCATAGACGCTCTCGTCGATATTACCAGGGTCAGGCATAATCGAAAAGTTCAGATGAATAGCCTTGGCCCTCGGAAAGGTACCGCCAAGGACGCGTGCGATCTTGCTCCCGACATCGCCGCCCTGAACGACATAACCATTCTCAAATCCCAGCTGGACCATCAAAGAATCAAGGATATTGGCAGCATTCTCAAGACGAAAGTCCCTGTCCAGCGGAGGAGCTGATGAATATGCATATCCCGGGAGTGAAGGGACAATGATGTGATATGGGAGTTCTTTAGGATTGTACTTGGCAGATAGCCGAGAGAATATAGGCAGGAATTCGAGGAAGCTTCCCGGCCAACCATGTAAAGCGAGTACAGGTACAGCGTCATCTCGACGGGAAAAAAGAGCCATAAAGTGTATAATATATGAGACACCATTGTCATCAACTTCAGCCGTGAAGTTAGGGAAACGATTGACTTGGCCCTCTACCTTGCGCCTAAAGATAGATGATTATATTAGTAACGTGCTTAAGAAACGGGCATGGGTATTGCTCACCAATCAAAGCCTTTCCACGCCGCTACGGCCTCGCGAAGCCATTGCGAGGTGATTCCATACTTACGGTCCTGCTGAAGATTCTCATAGGTAGCTAGACCAAGCTTGGCAGATTCAATATCGATCTTGAAATCTCGTAGCTGTTCATCGGTATGATGCACGATGAAGGGTTTGGGCTGTTTAACTGCTGAAGCAGGGATTGTCGAATAATTGGCAGACATGATTTGAGCGGTCGAAGTTGATGCTGAAATTTTGATGAGGCAAGAATTGAAAGCCAAGGTAATGTATTGTTCTTGAGAATGCGGATGGCCTGGCAGGTATAGCAGAGGGTCCTATTTATATTTGCTACAGATACTCGGATGGACTTGGAAGAAATAACGTAGCGTTCAACGTCATACGATTACTAAAGCAATGTATGTATTCTACGTGTAGTCAGCTCAGCTGAACAGAGTATCCTCACACTAGTTTCACATAACTTTGGGCTAATTGTCAAATGATACAGTACATGAATGAATCCCGCTTACAGTGCCTGATACACAAGGCTCAGCAACCAATCAGCAACCAAAAGCAGAGTACACTAGCAAAACCTACTCAATTCGGCGTAGCGTAAAGCTGATATCAGCTTCACCTACAGATCCTAGGTAAGTACATAACCCTCCTCGCGATACCTACCGAGAGTATCTTAGTACGAGACGAGACGAGACGCCAGAAAGCTTGCTTTACCCCTCGAGATGCCACGCCGCAGCCGAGGTTGCCAAGCCTGCCGGCAGAGGCGCATAGGCTGCGATGGCCAATATCCAATTTGCCACAACTGCCAACAGTGGAATCGACATTGCTCTGGTCCAATAACGTCAGTCATCATCATTGACCAGACCGCCAAAACCACCAAAAGACACAGCCAACCACGGCATCCATTCGCGCAAAGCCAGAGCGGTCCGCTGTCAAGTCTCCGCGTGTCTAATTCGGCTGTTGAGGCCGTCGCTTTCCAAGCCGGATTCTTTGCCTTTGCTATCCCAGATGCGAGAGCTTCGGTCAATTCGTTTCTTGAGGAGCTACAGAAAGCACGACTTCAGGAGACGGCGCCTATCCTTGATCTTGCTGTCCGGGCTGTGGGCTTGGCCTTTTGTGCGACTGTGTCGAGAAACAAACCAGCGGCCCAGAAGGCAACCGAGTTGTACATCCATACGTTGCGGAGACATTCGAGGGCAGTCGCGGCAAGTTCAGCATCACTTGTGCCTAATGTATGCACATCAGTGATTCTGTCTTTTTTCGAGGCTATCCAACCCACGGTCACGACGTCGGATGCATATGGAATGCATTTATCTGGTGCTTGGAGGATGCTGGTAGCTGCAGGTGATATCAGCGCGCAACCGCTTTTGTGGCAAGCTGCCAATCATTGTCTATGTCAACAGGTATAACAAACCTGGCCATCCTTGTTAGTGAAGTGCTAGATGCTAACATAAATCCCAACATAGTTGCTTGCAATGCTAACGTCACCACGATCCTACTTATCCAATGCTTCAGATACCTGGCCTGCATTTGAGTGTCTTCGTAGCCAATATATGGCCGCCGCAGACTTTGTATTCGATCGTCTACTTGTGGAACTATACATTTTAACCGACTTTTATATCAAGAAACGCCATCAGCATCAGTCAGCCAGCTTTCCAAAAGACGCACCCTTAAGGCTTGGCAACCTCTGGAAAGAGTTTCAGGAGCTCCAAAAAGGCCTAACTGATCAGCAACAAGACTCCTTCCGGGGCGTCATGACGCTAACGCTCGCCTACTTTGCCTCCTCATGGATACTCATTGCACTGCTTCACACGGAAACTCATACTCTTCAATCTAGGATAGATCTTCACCAAGCTTGCGAAATGGTCTTGAACTGTGTCAAGCTCCTTAAGGAGAGAAAGTCGACCTGCGTCCATATCAGGCTATTCTTTCCTCTAGTCCTCGTCCAGCTATACAGCCCTATCGAGGATTACCGCACACGGGCAAAGTGGTATATCGAGGCGTGGCTGCGTCAGGCTGTGTATCTTGGTCTTGGTGCACCCAAATCTGTAGAGCTAACGGCACCAAAGGTCTGAGCGCTATCTCTCCAAATTCAATAGCTAGTATGAATATCTTTCACTCTTTGTACAGCCCAACCATCGACCCAGTCATGCTTACGATAGTGTCCTCAAGAGTTGCATACACCATACCCAATACCTTCTTTGACGGTTTAACATCGAAGCGGGGCACTCCTTCGACTGGGAACCCGCCAGACTTGATCTCCGGCCCCGGGAGCTTGGATCGAAGAGCCGGAAAGTTCTTCCACAAGATAGTAGCCACTTGTCTGTTAGAGTATGTGCCACTGCCAACCAAGAACCGTTGTCCACCGGCTTCCTTGACTTCAATAGCTCTTACGTGCGCCATGGCCGCATCTCTGACATCGGTAAAGCGGCCAATAGGGCTTGGTGCGATCTCATCTTTGTAATTCCCAGATAAGAAATCGCGGATCAGTAGCCCTGAAGTCATGATGGTACTGAGTGAGCCAACGTCATGGATGATTGGACCGAGGACAAATGCCGGTAAAATTGTTGTGATGGTAAATTGTGGGCTTGCCCTCTTCACAAAATCCCACGCCGCCTTCTCGGCATATACCTTGCTCGCTACATTAATCAGCGCCATTGACTTTCATTCTGTTTGGGTGTAACTCACCAACGTAGCCGTTCCATGGATTTGAGTAAGCTCCTTCTTCGGATACTTCAACCCAGTCTTTCGCAGAATGGACGTAGGTTGAGTCTACAGGCCCCACCGCAGCTGTCGCGAGAGACGAAGTGATAACCTGGTACCATATCAGCTATCAGTACATATGATCAGCCGATTGTTTGGCATACAACACGATTGACCGTTGGCGCATAAGCCTTAACAGCTTCAAGTAGCCCAGTGGTACCCAGAATGGCTGGATCCATGAAAGTCTTCTTGATGTCATCGCCCGAGAGCAGGAACGGCGATGCTGTGTGAATGACAGCCTCAAATGGGCCCGACTTCATCACTTCATCGTATGCATTTTGAACAGAAATATCTTCAACAATAGCAAAGTCGAGTCTGGATGACGGAACATCAAAATAAGTACTCCTGATGTGGTCTGCCTTTGCCTGAGATCGCACAGTGGTTATGACAGAGTGTCCGCGATCCAAGAGAATTCGGAGGACATGCGACGCGATAAAGCCGCTTCCACCTGGTGAAAAGTTTAGAACTCTGAGTTTATCAGTGACCACGATGAAACAAACCTGTTAAAAGAACCCGAGTCATGGTAGTATCTGGTCAGTGGATAGAATGAATGCTGAAGTGTTTGACAGTAGTTATACTCTGTTAGATAGATCTGAAGATTGAATTGCAGATATGAAGACTGAAGCTCTTGAAGCCTGGGAACAACTACTTATATAATTAATGTTCATATTAATGAGCTACAAGAATTATGAATGGGGGGTGTCTTATTTGCAGCTGAGACTTGTGACTGAAAGCAGATCGGCAGACAGAGCCTCAGATGATGACTGAGTGTACATGAGGTTTAGCATATATTAATGTTCTTTAAGTAAGTTCTGCTAGTGCTTACTATGTACAAGTGATATATTTACTATCACTCAAGATTTATAATTTATAATTTTGACTTCATTCTCTGCTTACTAGTTGCATCAGAGACTGCAGCTATTCTTGTTCATTATAGGTAGAAGAAGATACTGCACTAGCAGAACCTACGCAAATGGGCTTAGTGCAGATATAGCGAGAGCTTGAGTTTCTAATGTCTGGCCAGATTCATTTTCTCTCTACAGAATGAAGTCCACTGTAATTCCGCCCACTACTCGTAATTGGCCTTCGCGAACCTGCTGCCATAGCCCAGAAGCCTCGAGCTTAGAGGAGCAGGTAGCAATATGCTTTACTTTATAAACCGTGGATTCTCTATACTGTGAATAATTTTATAAATTTACCATCTCACAGGCAACATCGCTTTTGGTATCTATATCTATAGTATATGCAGGCTCCAAGCATCATATTCTACAAGCCTCGCTCAGACATTATGCAATCATTTCATACCCTGGGAAAGGTATTCCTTCGTGTTGGAGAAAGTCTCTGACCCATCGTAAAACCAAGGCTCGTCACGCATCTCGTTTTCCTCCTTTGTAATCACGAGCGGACGGCCTGTGTAGTCAACACGGAGGCCAGGATAAATAAAGCTCTTCCAAATGTAGACTAACATGTCGGAGCTCTCAAGGCTCTCGGCGATATGCGGCCCGATAAGTTCTTGATGCTTCTCCGGCAGGACAGACCAATGCAGACCAGGGTATAGATGGTGCACGGTATGATAGCCATTGTTGAAGCACAAGTAATTGATCGTTTTTCCAGTAAAGTTGCGCGCAAAATTGTACTTGGAGCTCATGTCGCAGCCGTCGTGCTGAAGGAAGTTCAATGAGAGGATGCAATACTTTGCATAGAACTGCGGCAAAAGCGCAAACCAGATCCATCGGCGCCAATCGATCAAGATGAGCACTGCAGTAGTACCCCAGACGGCAATCTCTTCGCGGCGGCGCTGCCTCACAATAGGACGATTAAGACGAGCCTGGGCCTCGAAGTACAACTTATCGTCCTTGTTTCCCGACAACACAACATGCCAGAAAAACAGAAGACCGTTCAAGAGGTTCCAGCTATATCGGACTTTAGTGGTGCGCACTGTTTATGCGGTCAGCAATGTCATATGTGGAGAAAGTTGAGGTATTTAATTTCCTGTCAGACGATTGCGTCTGAATAGGAAAGACGTAAGCTGCTACTTACTGACATCTCGTGCTTGCTGAGGGTATTTGTGATGAGACAGATTGTGACCTGGGATGAAGACTGTGACAGCGCCGCCGTACTGAAGAGACAAGCAAATCTGGTAAAAGTTGTTCCAGCTCCTACTCCAGAAGACGGGCAAGTGAATGGCATTATGCGTTGTCACGGCGCCCATAAAGGACAGCTGGAAGAGCGACAGCCATAGTATAAGCGAAACCCAGCCTCCCGCCAACGGCGATGAGAAATGGTGCCAAGTAATCACAAAGACGAGGAAAAAAAGAAAGGTAGACACGATGCACCGTATATCCTCGCTGTGTCTCATGCCAGACCGCACTGGCAATGGCGGTTGCTGCTGGGCGGGTTTCTCAGCCATTATGCGGTGAAGGAGAGCGGCGGCGATGCGAGCAATTGTTGTGCACAATGAGAATAGGCAGTCAGGGGCTGGGCGCATGAAAATTTTACACGTAATCAAATTTAGGGATACTAGCGTCACGTGACTCCCGGTAGTTCCGGGTAGGTCCTACTCCAGACGTAAGCATCGTACGACTTTTGTCATTAAACGTATGTATTCCGTTTATTTAATAGCCGGTCCTTGTCGGACTTGGTGTCCAGTTACTCCTCGTGGTCATGTATCGGGGTTGGTCTTGTTCTTCGGGACTAAGTATCGGTTGTTGTTCTTATCAATCTACAGCTCCACTTATTTACCGAGATAGTTATACTAGAGACATTTAAACCAGCCTCTCCTTTCCTGCACGCGGCAAGACTTGCAGTCGCCTATATCTTGAATCCTGTTTTGTCCGCTCGCAATGATGCGGCTACCAACCACACAATACTTTGGATGGACAGGTAACCCCAGTTTGAGCATGAGCACGAGCAAAAGGTCCTCACGTGCTGTGCCGTTGGTGCGCAAAACAGCAACCCAAGAGGATATTAAAAGTGCAGAAAAGGCCCTGGAAACTTGCAAGACCGCAAGTAACGTCCGACACGTGCTGCTGGTGAGAGACGGAAAATGGGTCATTTGAGCCCCATCCTGAGGAAGGACAGTCACTATATTTCCACGTGAGAGTACAGTCCTTAGTGTTCCCAACTGTGCACGTGCATTTACTACGCTGTCTATGTGACCTACTGTGGCGATTGGTGTGAAAATAGAGAGCGGATTGGTTAAAATACTATTAATGAGCAAGATGAAATTGGCTTATAGATAAAGATATTTCAAGTAAAACGATGCTTAGGAGATAGAAGCTAAGCAGAGTATCCACTCTAGCTACCCTAAAAGAGAGGGTTCGATGAAAAAGACAATACTTAAGGGAGAGAAAATAAGTAAAAGGTTATTAGAAATCTCACGATACTGATTTAATAAGAGCTGTTAACTGTCGTTGAGGTTAACAGTCTAAATGACATGTATTATTTCTCGTTCTCTTGATTTTATTGCTGCTACCAGTATCGAGCTCCCCTATTTATATTATCTATAATTTAGTGCTTATATTTACGCAAGATATAGGTTATCTACGTTAACTAACCTTATTGTAACTCAATATTATCTATAAGTCATGATTCTATATTATTTATTAGAATCGACAATTTTTTCAGCAAGCGACGCCTCTTATACTGCATGGAGAAAGTCAGCCTGACATTTGCTGGAAAAGCGGAGTGCTCCGTTAGCTCGGAAATAAGGCAAGAACTTTCATCTGCTGTGATTGGCTACACCGTATTCAAGTGTGGAATCATCGGGATACGCGTATAACAAAGCTTGGCAGCTGATGGATTTTTTCAACGGAGTACCAAATTACACAACCCGGCAAGGTCTATTTCGCTTGCCAATCATTTTAACGCACAGCACTCTGTATCTTCACAATGTTCCACTAATGTCTTGAGTCCCGATGAGAGCGTATACAGTCGCTTACTATATCCCGAAATGTCAGTCATGTTACGTTCAACAAGGTCAAACTGTCTTACCACTTCAATCCATCTCGCCATCCACTTCTCCACCGCCTGCTTTGCCTCGTCAACGAGCCCAAGTTCTGTATTTCATTAGCAGCAGTCAAGCATGTAGCATCCGTGCCAATCCTTACCTAGCAAGAGTTGAACTGCGCCACGGATACCAGAATCTAAAGCCGAGGCAATCCAGGCGTGAGTGTACGAGGTATGCTCACCAACAAAGATCATCTACTCAAATCGTCAGAAAATGACCCTAAAAAATAGATGCACTGCTAACCTTGTTGTATGTCTTGAAGTACTCGGGTATGTAGAGTGAATGCTGTCCCGCAGTCGGGCTAGCCCAACTTCCAGACTCAAGAGGGTCAAGCGCCCAACATCTTCTGTTATACTTTCCGGTATAAAGGTCTCGAGTGAACTCTCCGTGAATCTCAATCATGGCCTCAAGGACCATTTGGACGTGATCTTCCTCGGACATGCTTGCCAACCGAACTCCCATGTCACCACTGATGTAGCTTGCTAGAATGGTCGCAGGGCCTGTACCATTCAAGTTGTAGGATGGATAGCAGATACTGCCAATGCCGGGAATATCCGTAGTCGTACTGCAGCCGCCATAGATTGGGTTCTCGTAGTGTTCCCAGAAGCGCTCTGAGAACTCGAGCGCAACCTTGCAGGCAGACCCATAGTTCAACTCTTTAATGGCGTTGGAGATTGTTGCGGGGAGCTTGGGAAGACGCCACCCGCGGACAACGGAGAAGGGTACTGCAATTACAGCATAGTCGAAAGTTGAGTTCTGGAAAGTTGTGTCGTTGTACTCTTTGCGCCATTGCAATGTGACCTTCTCATCTGCCTCGCTATATCTGACGCGCTCAATCTTGCGCTCCATTGTCGTAATGTCGTCAACAAGAGGATGGAAGGACAACGGAAGCCGGTTGAGACCTCCATCAATAGTCTTGTAGCTGGCGGCTGAGAAATACATTCCCTCATACAACGAGTCCCAGAAGCTAGAAGCAGACCAACCGCCGTTCATGTCAGTGCTGTTGAGGCTACCCTTTAAGTAGTTGACCATGAAGGCATATTCGGACCATTGATCACCGCCAAGACCATTGAGACCAGTTTCTAGCCACTGCTTATGGGCTTTGAACATATTCTTTGCCATAAGGGTGCTAAACTCTGAGCCAGGCATGAATGTATCAACCTTTGTCTGGAGATCTTGGGTCATGGGGTCATTGACACTTGCAGGACTGAGTGACGCATTACTCTTAATTTCCGCTAGTGTCGGGGGTAGTCCGCTTGGCAGTTTGAACTCGTTCTTGTATGAAAGGCCATTTGGGCTACTCTGAAGCCAAGGAATGAAGTCAACACTGAGGTTCTTGTCGTGATTATTGAGCTTGTTCATCTCTTCTGCGAGTTGAAAGACCAGCTGATGGTCCGTGATGTTCATTGTCTCATTGGTGTCAGGACTCTTGTAAGTAGAAGGGAATCGCATGGGTCCCATCTCTTGATAAGAATAGTCAAAAGGTCCACCAGTGAGATACTCGGTATGAACGCGACCACCGAGTCGATTGCCCGCTTCAATGATGCTGATATTGGTCATACCTGCTTGTGAGAGAACCAGGTAGGTCATCAACCCCGACATACCCGCACCAACAATTGCAACGTGCTTCTCTTTGGCAGCATCGGCATCAAGTGCAGAGAGGCCGGTCTTGGAGAGATGCTCCACGCCGTCGAACCATGGCCCCAGTGTATCGATACCATTCTCTGCATTCATGAGGATTGGATCTGCCACAGCCTTGTTGTTAGCCTCCAACCACACGGGGAGGACTATGACTCACCTGTTCCCCGCTTCTGAATATTCCGACGCCTGACACGATGAAGCCTTTGGGGCTCACTGCGTCCCACGAGAACATTCTCTTCTGTCCAGGCTGAAATGCAGCCATTGTCGTGCGAATCCTCTGGGATTATCCAGACTAATCGTGAGACACCTTTGCTGCTTTCGGTGACAGCTATCGTATAGTGGGATTCAGAACGAGACTTGCTGTTGCAAAGACCATAGGTGAATGACAAAGGACCCTGAGACACTTCATCAAACTTGACGTAGATGTTTGTCAAGTGAGAAGTTGGGGCCCCTCTTGTGTGAAGTTGAATAGGTAGTGAAGAGGCTATGGCGCCCCCTAGCCCAAGGATAACATTTGCAATGGATTGTTTCATGGCAACAGGTGACAACTAAGGTTTATCGCCAGTAATGAGTATGACTGGAAGAGGAGATGAAATCGTCAACTATATATTACCTACAATAGTCAATCAACCTACTCTCTCTATCTGAGATAAGATAGGGTAACGGCAGCATCGGCGACTACAAGCACCCGAAAAAAACGCGTCGACATACCTGCAAAGAACTTTTGAGCGCCCTTTGCCCCGTCGGCACCACTAGTTCCCCGAAGCCATGATAGGATACTCAAAGGCGTCGGCCAAGTCAACAGCTCCGTCCACATCCCGGCCACGTAAACGCGAGACATGTTGTAAGTGGTCAGAGAAGTGCTGCAGCAAGATATGAGTTGCAGACGCGATGACACATCCGAGATCGGGGGTTTAACGTTACTTCCGCTTATCAGCGTTAAGCTAGCCATGAGCGACAATTGAGGTTACGATGTATGCTTATCTTTAAACGGTGAGGAATTACTAAGAAGACAATGTTGAAGGGCGCGCCGACGACCCGAAAAATGGGTGAGTTGATGCATGTCGCTTAGTGAAATGGGGCAACCCCGCAGATAAACCACGATAGACTGGGACATAAATCTGCAGATCTCTATGTCAAAAGATAAGCTTCCGGCTAATAGGTACCAATCCGGGCATACATATAGATAAGAGATCTTTATCTATTAGAACCTATATCCGGATTACCAATATATACTTAGCAGGTAAAATACGCACGCGGCGAGATCACTAGGCTATTGAGTTCTAGGGTGTGATACAGAACGTTTGATATGAGACTGGCATTTCATTCCGGATGCTTAACGCGACATAGAGAACCACCAGTCTCGTCCTCGTCCAACACCACTCCGGCCTCCAAAAGCTCATATCTATCGTCATCAGCCAGGGGTTTATTCAACTTGCCAATGACTTCCTTGATTCTTGACAGCCAGTATCCTCGGAGAAACTCATTTATGGGAACATCTTGGCAGCCAAAAGCCTCTACAAATTCTTCGTCAAGTGTTTGCAGCTGAGCGATCAACTCTCGGTCCTCGTCTAGAATTTCCTTCCAGTCTTCCTCTTCACAGCCTGAGTCGTATTCGTGATAATAGCGTTCTATAAGGCAGATTGGCAAGTGCCTTACTCCCAAGGACATCATCGTCAGAATATGGATTGCACAAATCGCCATGTATGATTGCTCAGAGCTGCCATCAGAAAGCTTCAACAGATTGATAGAACGGACCACAAGTTCTATGATCTCTGCCATCCTCTGAGAAGCAAATACCGAGTCGATGTGATCTTGACCCTGCAGAATTCGGAGTATTCCGGGCAAGACATGTGCCAAAGGTCGGCTAAACTCGCCTGATGAACATGGGCATGGGATATTGCATCGGGAGTTGCTGCGACATATTGCTGGCAACAATGTCCTTGAATACTGTAGTTCAGATATACAGACGTCCCGGTGCGGATTGAAGGCGTTGACCTGTCTTAAAGACATGATGATGCGATCTCCAATGAAAACTGCAATGGGATGAAGAATGGAAACCCGAAAGGGCTCCAATGGCAGCTCTAGGTTTAGGTCTTGCCGGAGTAGCCAATCTAAATATTTCATAGATACCTTCTCTGCTAACCCTCTGGTTAAAGTACCCGGTTTGATGTCAGTGCCAGACAGAAGTGTCGGAACCCCCTTCTCATCCTTAGGTGCTAAACCGTAGTCGAGTGCTAGCTCTACAACCTGTAGGTGGTGAGGGTACTCGAAAAAACTCTCGGGATTGCTCAAGAATTCATCGTTGCAAGGCTTGAGACTACAAGGAACCTGTACTCGCCGATCCCGATGATCGTTAGCTTCCTGCAGTTCGGTCCATAACGCAATAGCAGTTTTGTCAGGGAAACAATTCGCAGTAACCCCATATTGACGCAGGGTTTCTTCAGGAAGAACTGAAGAAGCGAAATTTCGTAATCGCTCACGTCTGTCCTTAAGGTGCTTGAAGAATAGTTTTCGGGCCTTCAGGGAGCAACCAGCTAGGGTTGCAGGGCGTCTATAACCGACAGTGACATTACAATCAGCTTCGAGCAGAAGTTGAACAGCAACATAGCAAGTGCAGTTATCACAGTCTGTCCACTCATCCGCAGAGTTGCAGTAGATCTTACTGTAGAATAGAGCGAAATCCAGAGGAGCGAGATGGTCGAGGCGTGTATCCATCGGGTCCATCAACGACCAAACATCTTGCCGTTGTAAAAGTAGCCTGAGCCCATCAGGCCAGTTGCTGCATACGTGTAGTATGTTGCGCCCATATAAGTCTATTTGGGAGATGTTCAAGATAGTCTCACCCTTTGCCAGGACAGCTTGGAGTCTTCCATGATCTTTCGTCAGGATAGCTAAAAAGAGCTCCGAGAACCCGATATCTGCGTTCAATGCTTAGTACTTCAAGCATTGGTGAAAATTAGGCAATGGTAATTTCACCTTCACAAAATTCAGGATATACACACAAGTTATTTAACTGCCTTGCCCATTCACCCTGCTCAAAAAATATGTTTGCAACCAGGGGCGCATTATGAGCTAACTCGGCGTGGTAAAAGCTTGAATCGCGGCTTATGAACAATTTATAAAGACTTGGTATGATCCAGAGGTTGCGAAATGAGTGTGTTAACAGGTTTCTAGTTTATGTTAGATCGATAAAGGAATGTGGCTGGCCTCGAGCATTACGATTGATTGAAATTTGATGCCGTAATAGGAACTCCAATATCGGCCAGGTAGGTCAACGTCTTGCAAATAGCATTAATTGCTATGTCGCTTGACCTCAGTGCTTCTATGTAGTCAAAAGAGAACAAAAGTGTCTCCAAAGTCGTCAGCTGGAAGTTATCAACAAGCCAATAAGAAGAAAGAAGCAGCCAACTCACTTTCAAGCACATGTGAGCGACGTTATTACCCTCTCTGTCAATATCAAAAGGTGATGCTTTTCCAGATCTGTAGATAAATAGTAGCTCCCTAATAAAATATTCCGCTATGTGACTCAAACTAAGCCCTGTTATATTAGGATTGAATGTCTTATGGATTCTTTGTGGACTCATGTTCAAGAGTTTGAAAGCCGGGCTACTTTCAACTATGTTACAGTGCTGCAGCCCAAAGCAGACGCTGTATGGCCCGGCAGGATACTCTTGCGTAAGGGAAACTGTGAAGGATCGGGAAAAACGAGACAGAAGCCCGAAGTACGTTAATGAGGTTCTCGAGACATTGCTCCGGGACTTCCGAAAGAAAATGCACCCGGGGCGATGATTTGCTCGTACATCTCCTTGTCTTGAGACGGTCAGACCCCCCCAGAATCGGTACGTGCGACTTGCGGGACGATTACTAGTCCGGCCACTTGAAGCCCCACAGGTACAATTCATGTTTGACAGGTTTTTGAAAAGCCTTTGTTCGAGCTCCGCATTCTGTAGATAACGAGCCTTGGAATGTACGTCGGTGAGATCTTTGAAAGATCGCTCATTTCCGGGGCCACAAGACTTCATCTCCGCGCCCATGGCGGTCTGGTGCAAGGCGATACTATTGCTACTGGAGGCTGTAACGTCTTCTTCCCAGGAGGGAACAACTTGGAGGGTGCTAGGTCCTACAGTGGGGCTGATGAAGTCGAGTCTGGTGGTGATCGTTCTCAAGGTGGTACGAGTGTTGGTGTTCAGTGCTTCCAGAGATATTTTACAAGCCTGCAACTCGTCACTCATCCGGACATTTATATCACTATTTTGCTTCAGCACATAACCACCCATCGATATTGTTGGAAATCACTCACAGGTTGAGGGCTTGTATAAAACTGCTCAGAGTAATGTTTGCTCGTGAGAGATACTCTTCCAGCTGCACCAGCTTCTTGCGATCAAAAGGATACCGCGCAATCAGTTTCTGTCTTCTCCAAGTCTCCTTGGCCAACGACGGATTTTCGGCTGGCGTCAAGTCGTTGAGCAATGATTCAATACATTTGAGCTGCATTTCGCAATTCATCAAACTTAGCTGCAAGCCATCGATGGCTGGAGAATGACGATGACCAAGCTTTGATGAACTAGATTGGACGGCGAAAATGTGGAATTTGAACAGGGCCAGGTTTTGTGTGACAATTGCGAGATCATCCTTCCTGTCCTTGATAGCGCTGAAGTAAGTGTGAAGGCCGTTGCAGACGGTAAGGCCGAGTGAAACGAGACCAGCGACGCCGCTGGCAATAGAGAATGGGTCACCCATATTGATCTCTCGGAATTGAGAAGAGAAGGATGAAAGGGCCAGCGGGGTAAAGTGGCTTGGGAAGTGCTGACTTTTATTCTGGTACTCTGACGCTGGTTACACATTTGGGCTTACACTGAAAGGCAGACAAGGCAGATTTGCCTACAGGTCCACGCTAGCACGAATACAGTCAGGGAGATAAGATAAGCAACGGGTTTAAATCTGTAACGGAAAAACAAATTTCCCCACATCTGTCAACGGTAAGTTAACCTCTCCCTACCTGTGAACTATTATTAATGCACTTATAATTCTCTAGATCATTCTAGTTATCTATAACGTCTTTCCCTTCAAGCGTTACAGAAAATATATTCCTGATAAAATATCTCAGCAAGTGTGATTACTGTAAAGCCCGGAAAGTGAGTTATTTAAAATAATTAAAGCTAGCTATTCTTCCTAGTGCTATGATGCTTACCAGTTACAGAAAGTCACCCGCAAGATAAGGCGTGCACATTATGCGACGTATACAGATGGCTTTCCAACGGGAAGAATTCAGGATTTGCCCATGTTTCACTTTAATGTTTCAGGAACGGTGGCTGAAATGCAATTACTCGCCCATCAAAGCATAAAAACCTCAGACATCAAGGTCCGTCAGATTATGGAGGCACGTATCGACAACAAGCTTTGTCTGTAATACCACACCGGGGCTTTCGATTGAAAGTGGTTCGGATAAGGAACATTACAAGTCCGTATCCGTAGGATTCTAAGTGTAATCGCTGTTCTTAAGCGGGCTAGGTGCTATGCTGTGTGCTGAAGTTGAATATGTCCGCCGGTGTTAATCCAAGTCCGCAGGACTATTGACCCGGCACGTTAATAGATTTATTATGAAGCCAGGAGGCTCAAAGCCCGGGCATATACCTATTCCTCTGCGTCGTAAGCTTACTATGTCATACTAAGCCACGATCGTATTTAGCATAGCTTGTGTACTTTGTGACGAGAGCCAAGACATAAATAAGTCACTGGCGGTCGTGAAAAGCACTCAAAAGCCATTGCTTTCCACTCATGGCCTCCATAAAATCTGCGTCAGAATTAAGGTTCTAATTATTGACAACAAGAATATGTTTTCACTTACACTTCTTATTATGCTTCTTGCCTATGCGGCATGCGCAAAATCACAAGTCCATACTCTTCGCGTTGCCCATCAAGAACGAGGTATACTGACCTTAAGCTTTGATCCCACTGAACCTAGAAACAGAAGTATCCAACTAGTCGGCACTACCCAGGCAGGGTATCAACCAGGATGGTTACACAATAGGGGAGAATATCTGTACTCGGTCTCAAGAACACATTTCCCTGACAACTCGTCTACGAGCGGCGGCATTTACGCATTTAGAAAGCTACCTAATGGCTTTCTTGAGCTACGTGACGCAGTAGCATCTCACGGTGATGGCGGGGTCTACCTTGACATTTCAAGAGACGGAAGAACGCTATCTACAGCCAATATGTAAGCAATGTGCCAAGTCACCCAATGACGATTTACAGTTCTAACGCAGTCACGCTCTAGCGACGGCTCTACAGTCTCCATATTCCCACTGACTTCTCCTAGCAACTTTGGCCAGGTTGCTAACGTCTTTCATTACAATCTCACACATCCTGGCCCTGGGACTGGAGATTCGCAGGAGATTGCCAATCCACATGCCGCCATCTTCAGTCCCTGCGGAAATATTATGGCTGTGCCTGACCGAGGCGCGGATCGTGTTTACATATACCAGGTACACGATGCGAAACATGTCGAACAGATTCGGACCATTACCTTGCTACCGGGAACGGGTCCACGCCACATTGTCTTCTCTCAAGTCAGCAAAGAGAAGACACTCATGTTTTTGGTTTCCGAGCTGGATAATACTGTCAATGTCTTCTCGCTTGGAAATGATTCCGCTGGTCATTATGGCAGGCACCCTGACCTAAATGAAACCTTACGTATAACTCATCTACAGAGGGCGTCTACTCTCGATGATTCAAGCAAGCGTACGAAGCCCAACAACGTCGATTTGGCTTCCGAACTTTCTGTTTCGCACGACAAACGCTTCTTGTATGTTTGCAACCGGAACACGGAATCAGTCGATAAGGTGGACACTATCGCTGTATACTCTTTGAACGGATACTCCAAGAAACCACTGCAATTCTTGGGTCTCAACAGCACCTATGGTAAAATACCTCGGCACTTTTCACTATCATCTGATCCTCGCAATCAATTCCTTGCGGTTGCAAACCAAGTTACCAACGACCTTTTCATCCTCAAAAGGGACTTCAAGACTGGCTTTCTTGATGGTGTTGTCGGAAATTACAGTTTCGGAAAGCTTGATCTGACAACGAGAATTGGCCCAATGGTAGTTATATGGGATTGAGCCATATCAGCACTGAGGGATAATATAGCTGTTGAAGATCACGGCGAAGATCCATGGCGACACTAAATCGGGGCATATAGAGCTTGATAGAGAACTATATATATACTTCAATTTACATCTTCTCTGTCTCCGAAAGTTTCTCAAACAATAACAAGGTAGCAGGCATTGGGAGACATCTATATTTATACAGAGCAGTGTCGAAAGCCGCATTTGCTTTACTTCCAGTTGACAGATAGTCCGCTAGAATAAGAGCATATTCCGTAAGCATCTTCCAGTGAAAATACACTCTGGAGGGAAACAAATGAATTCGGCTACATAAAGCAGTCCAATGAATGAATCTCGCTGGCTCTGAGCTCCGAGAGCTTGTCGCTGATCTTCTAGTGAGCTATGAGGCACCAGCCCCGGCACTGGGATACAGGTGGAGATGATTGCACCAGAGTTATATGAACACATCTCCTGTAGCCCTGTCCAGGATCAGCCCCAACTATCTCAGTCATGGCACAAGATTCGCGCGTACGTATATGAAAAGCTCGAGCAGTTCGAAGCAACTAAGGGCAAAACAATCGCTCTGTTCCGCTACGGTCTATGAACACTCTCCACAAAGCCTATCACTATTTACATCTCTGCGAACTACAGCTCAGATGAAACCAAGGGGGAGAGTGTCATCATCTTCATTGAACTCAGTCTCGGCCTTGTAGACTCCGCCTGGAGGGTGTACGAGTCCACATTAAGCACGCGCGAAATTGGTATGCAATCAGCGTTCACAAGCCACCGGACCCTAAGTTTAGGATAACAAAATAAATTTAGCAAAGGGTATCCTAAGTTTAGGCCAAGCTCATCCTAAGGTTATCCTAAATTTATGCCAAGTTACCTAAGCCTTTTTGTCACTTAGGATCAAGGTACTAAGTTTTTCCCCCTCCACCTCCAGGGGTGATAGAAAACGCCTTCATACAACTCTGGTGCAATCATCTCCACCTGTATCCCAGTGCCGGGGCTGATGGACTTGGCAATATCCTCAGTAACTGATTTTCAGACACCTCAGTCTTTCAGACCAAGGCGAGATAACAAGCAATGTAGGAAGAGCTGTACCAGGGAAGTCCTGTTGTTCTCTCATCTCAAACTCCACTCTGGTCTCGGAATTGACGTTGTGGCGCTTCAAGATTTCAGAGACATCTTTTAGAAAGACAGACGGCGAGGGGTTGACATTGGCAGGGAACCTGGTTCGCGACCATCGAAGTGGTAAGGGGCGGAGAGTTGGCCAGGCGCATCGATACTTTGTGGAGATAGGGACAGGATGGTTCTTGGTGCTTGTAGTAGTGCTATGGCCAGCACTTGCACCGCTCTCGTTTGAGATCTTCTGATGGTAGCGGGTGGGTGTTGCCCGGGGATTAAAAGGGACTTTGACTGACGGCCGTTTGGGTCCTTCGTCGTCCCTGTCCTACATTGTAGTTCGGTGAATTGATTCGTGAAGAAGTAGTACGCTAAAAGTGATAGTAGTGGAAAGCGCGCGTTCAGGCGACACTGGATCTCACGTCGAAATTGTCGCGAGGACGTGGTGGTGGTGGTAGGGCCAAGTAATCAATTTGGCGAGTTGCTCGTGTGATAATCAAGGAGCAGAGATCACAGAAAAGTGATAGGTATGAGTAATTGCGTGAGCACGTGACCTTTTTACCAATGATTAAGGTCTACTCATCAGCACTGACTGCCAGTGACGGTGAAAGAACCTTTTTACTATAGTAGTTATATCTTGGGGCTTGCCTTGAGGCAGACAGGACAGATTGGCATATCAGGCGATCAACAAGAAACTGCCAATACACATTAACCAAGACACCACATTTGCCTCGGGCGGGATAATAACAAGAAGAGATTTAATAAACAACATAGAATATGAATACAGAGCTACAAAGTGGAAGGGTACTACTGAAGAAAGCCATGGCGAAATGCCAGGCTTCGTGCCCTCTTGCCATAGATGTACATGGGGATGGTAGCCATGCTGAGTGCCATAGTTATACCACCAATCACGAAGAAGGCATCCCTCACACCTTGGTACTCAATCCAGTCGTTCATGTAGAAGCTCATGCCAAAGGCAAAGACATTCTTGGTGAAGCTCATCATTGCGTATGCCTCAACAGCCTCACGACGATGCGAGTCGACAACATAAGAAACAAGGCCAACGATGCCGAATTGGACTCCGAGGTTGATCATGCCCAAGCAGACGATGACAGGGATCGGCCAAGGCTCGCCGTTCGAAAGGCTCTGGCCGTAGCCAAAAAAGCCACTGCCGCCAAGTGTAGTCAGAAGAACGAGGATTGGAAGACGGAATTCGGGCTCTGCGACAAAAAGGAGTCAGCACACATGTTCCATCTAATTTTCTGTTCAGTGAGTAGCGGATGACTTACCGTAGATTCCCTCATTTCTCCTAGCCATAAACGTGGCCAGCCCATCTACCATGAGACCAGCCAGTGCAGTCGCGATAAAAGTACCGACAAACGATGACAGGTTCGTCAGCCCCACCTCGGCAACAGTGAAGCTGTATGGAGGCTGAGTAAAGATTTGGGAAGCTGTAGATGCAAGGAGCACTAGCCAGCTCATGCAAATGGTCAACTGGAAGCATCCCCAAATAACCACGGGAGAACCAAGCATTTTGAAAGGTGCAAACATGCTATACCAGAAGCCAGAAGCGTCGTAGTAACCACTCCAGGGTCGAAGAGTATAGATGAATGAATGTGCTTCAGGGATAGGTGCATTGTCACAGACTGAACCTCTGTTTTCGACTTGAGAAACACACTCCTTCTTGTCATCCACAGCAGAACGTCCCTCCACGTGAGAGTCCACTGGGACATCTGAGCTGACGGAGCGCTTATAAGCTGTCTCGGGCATGAAGAAAAAGGTAAGTACAAGCTGAAGCCCAAATGCACCAGCCATAGCCCAGAGACAAGTCTTATAGCCGTATTTGTCGATGATCGCGCCCGCTGGTGGTAAATCGTCAGTATAGGAAGACCGGCAACGATGAGGACTTGGACTAACCAATGGGTGAAGCAAGATTGATGCCACCAAGGACACCCAAGTTGAAAACCGCGTTCCGAAATCCTCTTTGGTGAACAAACCAGATATCAGAGATGGATGCCGGAACCAGAGCCTCCATTGGCGACATGCAAAAACCCTGGATAGCACGGGAGAGCGCAAGCGAGATGAAGTCCTTGGCTACAGCGGTCCAGATCGTTGAGCAGAGGAGGCCCAATGTGGTGATGAGGTACACTGGCCGCTTGCCGATCATCATTGCCAACGAATTACAGAAGAGATTACCAAACGCCAAAGCAATGAGGAGAGATCCAGTGAAACCCAGACTGAACCTCTGAAGAGGAACGTCGAATTCCTCAGCAATGGGTACCAATGCTGGGCCGAGAAGAGGTCCTATAGCACCGACACAACCACAGCCGACGATGATGGAGACAGTGAACATTTCTTTCTTCCATCTCGGCCAGTTGAGAGGATCGTTGGGGTCGTCGGACGGTTGGGGCACAAGGACAATCTTGCCGGTCGGATCGTGCTTGAGGTTGGCATGGCTATTCTCTTTAGGGTCTTCTAGGCTTGAAGTGACACCCTTCTCGTTGAGGAATGATGTGCCAGGGACATCGGCGAGGTGACGATCAGGAAGGACTCCCAGACCCATGTTGGATAGTCAGGTCGGATCTTGAATGCAGTTGAGAAGAGTAGACAGGGATTGAATGGGAAGACAAGATGGAGAAGTACAGATAGGAATTGTGGAGGGTTGAGGACCTGTGTAACTTATAGATCACTTCGGGGGCATCTGGCCGATGGCCAGGGATGTGGAAGCTGGCGATGGGTGATTATGGGGTAAAGGAGCACGGACTGTCTTGGTGCAGTCGTTTTTCGGATCCTGGTAGACCAATGATATCCTTGACCCCTCAAGTCGATGGCGGTAATGGGTCATCTGCCGACACTAAATCGTCATTAGAGTTGCAAGCTCAACATTCCTTAAAGACACGACCAGGAATCCGGGGTTACAGTTACGGAGCCAGCCAGTAGTAACACGCTTGCTGCTCCGTTAGCGTTGCATGATTAGGTCTGGCCATGTGGTGTCGAAATGCGGATCGTGGGGTAATGCGGGG